>NW_019942977.1:30353-86468 GCF_002910315.2 Salvelinus sp. IW2-2015 | reverse complement strand
TAAACCTGACTGTCATGATGCTATTTCCTCTACTCCCTGTCCAGTGTGGAAGTATCGTTTGGGCCAGTCCAAGTTCATCAACTGGGACCTTCAGATGTACTACCAGGAGAAAGACACGCCAGCCAAGGCCCGTACCACCACCCTCAACGAACAACTGGGTCAGATCGAGTACGTCTTCTCCGACAAGACCGGTACCTCACGCAGAACATCATGGCCTTCAAGAAGTGCACCATCGCCGGACGCACCTTCGGTTAGACAAATGCCCTTTCACTTCTGACACCATGTATTGATAAGGAGAAGAGCAGAACATCTTCAGGAAGATACAAATTGATAGGTGTACAGAGCATTATGGGTACTGCAGGAAATCATCCTACACTTATATTCCTGGCTTGGATGGACATTCTGGTTCACTGCATTTGTGTTAGACATGACAAAAATGATGTAAAGATGTTGTGAAGACGCCTGCATCATGACGTGTTACACGACTAAGTAACAAACTAACCAATACTTTCATTTTGCCAGGCGATCCACCACTGCTGAGGGAGTGACTCTGAATCGTGGAAAGGTCAGGTTTACCATTCTAGTCACATTGTCACCGTGTGAAGGGGCTATTTCTGCTACTCAAAATACTTAACATTTTAACATCTGTTGCGAGAAGATTACATTAAAATAAAACTATCAGGGTCAGTTTCCCGGACTCGGATCAAGCATAGTCCCAGACTAAAAAGTGTGTTCAATGGAGATTCCCCATTTTTGAAAGTGTTGATATTTAAGGACCTTAGGCTTAATCTGGGTCCAGGAAACCGGCCTTCCAAGTTATCTGTAGCATTGTGTTGATGGTCATTTTCTTCCTCTCGGTACTTCACAGCCAGTGGATTTCAGCTGGAACAAGCATGCAGACAGCAAGTTTGAATACTTGGATCATTCCCTGGTGGACTGCATCCGGTCCAAGAAGGACCAAGACGCGCTGGAGTTCTTCAAGCTGCTGTCTCTGTGTCACACTGTCATGGTGGAGCAGAAAGAAGGTGAGCATTAGACAACCTGCATTCTAAGTGATGCTAGAGGTCGAAGTTCAGAAATCACAGATTATACAAAATGACCTGGTATCCTGGACACCTAATAAAGCCTGGTTCTGAACTAAAAGAAAACATACTCCATGGAGAATTTATTGAAAATCCTTCTTAGTCTAGATCGATCTTTATTTGTGTCTGGGGGAATCGGACCAATATTTATTTAACAGGAACATACTTAAACCGGGAGTCTTAGTTTAGCATATGACAGACACTGATGAATAGTCTATAATACAGGTGTAACATAACCTCTGACCCCAGAGTTGATGTGCGTCTGTTGTCCTCAAACCCTCAGATGAGTTGGTGTACCAGGCAGCCTCTCCTGACGAGGGAGCTCTGGTGACGGCTGCCAGGAACTTTGGTTTTGTGTTCCTGTCCCGTACCCAGGACACCATCACATCAGCGAGATGGACCAGGAAATGACCTACGAGGTGTTGGCCCTGCTCGACTTTAACAGCGACCGCAAACGCATGTCCATCATCCGTGAGTGATCGTTTTTAAGTCTGCGACCCCTGGGACTTTTCTAGGGTTGTTTTAAAGCTCTGGATATTTTGGAGTTCCCAGGTTTGTTGGAATTCCTAGTTGGAGAATTCCCTCCCTGTTTTATTCCTGATGATTTTTGTGAATCCTCCGCTGGCCTGGATTTTTGGGAACTTTGGGAAAGCTGGAATTTTGGGAAAGCTGGAATTTTTGTAAAATTAGCTGTTTCACTGGGACCATCTCCCTAATATGCTGTCTTCTCTCTCTTCTCTCACCCACTCTCTCACTCTCACTCTCCTCTCACCCACTCTCACTCTCACACACACACAGTGAGGTTCCCTGATGGCCGGATCCGTTTGTACTGTAAAGGAGCAGACACGGTCATCTACGAACGCCTCTCTCCTAACTCTAGACACAAGGAAGTGACCCAGACTGCTCTGGACGTGAGTCAACCATATCTGTTCTGAGGTGTTTTTTAATATGGCAGGTGTGCCAAACTCCTTTTTGTTCAGGGGCCACATTCTGACGTCATAGTTTGAGATTTCTGCTGTATGATTTTGAGTCTATGTGGAGTAGTAGCTGCTTAAGTTTGACGTGTGTTGAACTCTGGACATTGTGGTCACGTAACAAATTAACTTGAACTCAAATAGTTTCTGAAAAATAGATGATGCATGTTTTCATTGAAGTATTTCCTCTTCCATTGTAGATCTTTGCCAACCAGACTCTCCGGACCCTGGTGTTTGTGTATAAGGATATCAGTAAGCGGAGTTTGACGCTGGCTAAGAAGCACAAGGAGGCCAGTGTTGCTATGGGCAACAGGGAGGCTGCTCTAGATCGAGTGTTAGTAACAATTGAGAACAACTTCAGGTACACACTCCAAATACTTCAATCAATCAAGTCACTTCTACATTGTAGAAGGCTGGCATTTGGGTCCGGATCATTAAGATATAGTAATAAGATGCCATCAGTCTTTACGTAAACTGTTTTTTTTAAACTGTTCTTTTACCAGGTAAGTTGCCTGAACACATTCTCATTTACAGCAACGACCTGGGGAATAGTTGTATTTTGTGTTATTACGGATCCCCATTAGTTCCTACCAAGGCAGCAGCTACTCTTCCTGGGGTTTATTACGGATCCTCATTAGTTCCTGTCAAGGCAGCAGCTACTCTTCCTGGGGTTTTATATGGATCCCCATTATTCTTACCAAGGCAGCAGCTACTCTTCCTGGGTTATTATGGATCCCCATTAGTTCTTACCAAGGCAGCAGCTATCTTCTCCGGGGTTTATTATGGATCCCCATTAGTTCTGCCAAGGCAGCAGCTACTCTCCTGGGTTTATTATGATCCCCATTAGTTTCTACCAAGGCAGCAGCTACTCTTCCTGGGTTTTTATAACCCCATTAGTTCCTGCCAAGGCAAGCATCCTCCTGGGGTTTATTATGGATCCCATTAGTCTTACCAAGGCAGCAGCTACTCTTCCTGGGTTTATATGGATCCCCATTAGTTCCTGCCAAGGCAGCAGCTACTCTTCCTGGGGTTTATTATGGATCCCCTAAGTTCTTCCAAGGCAGCAGCTACTCTTCCTGGGGTTATTATGGATCCCATTAGTCCTACCAAGGCAGCAGCTACTCTTCCTGGGTTTATTATGGATCTCCATTAGTTCCTACCAAGCAGCAGCTACTCTTCCTGGGGTTTATTATGGATCCCATTAGTTCTCTCCAAGGCACAGCTACTCTTCCTGGGGTTTATTAGGATCCCATTAGTTCCTCCAGGCAGCAGCTACTCTTCCTGGGGTTTATTATGGATCCCCTTAGTTCTACCAAGGCAGCAGCTATCTTCCTGGGTTTATTATGGATCTCCATTAGTTCCTACCAAGGCAGCAGCTACTCTTCCTGGGGTTTATTATGGATCTCATTATTCCTACCAAGGCAGCAGCTACTCTTCCTGGGGTTTATTATGGATCTCCATTAGTTCCTACCAAGGCAGCAGCTACTCTTCCTGGGGTTTATTACGGATCCCCATTAGTTCCTGCCAAGGCAGCAGCTAATGTTCCTGTTGTTTATTATGGATCCTCATTAGTTCCTGTCAAGGCAGCAGCTACTCTTCCTGGGGGTTTATTATGGATCCCCATTAGTTGCTGCCAAGGCAGCAGCTACTCTTCCTGGGGTCCAAACACACCAAATCATCCACATTACATATTAAACAACAGATAAAACAGTGAACTATGTTTGTACTGAGTAAACTAAAGATAACAGTACATCATATAACATCCCTACACCGCCACATATCCACAACACAAAATGTGAAATACAACTATCACAATGTGTGCATATGTATGTGTCTGTACCTTTTGTGTGTGTGTCTCTTCACAGTCCCCGTTGTTCCATACGGTGTATTTTTACCTGTTTAAAAAAAAATCTAATTCTACTGTTTGCATCAGTTACCTGATGTGGAATAGAGTTCCATGTAGTCATGGCTCTATGTAGTACTGTGCGCCTCCCATAGTCTGTTCTGGACTTGGGGACTGTGATGAAGAGATCTCTTGTGGCATGTCTTGTTTTTAATTATTATTATTTTTTAAACCTTTATTTAACTAGTAAAGTCAGTTAAGAACAAATCGTTATTTACATTGACTGCATACCCCGGCCAAACCCGGACGACACTGTAACAATTGTGTGCTGCCCTTATGGGACTCCTAATCAGGGCCACTTGTGGGGTATGCGTGGGTGTCCGAGCTGTGTGCTAGTATTTTAAACAGACTGCTCGGTACATTCCGCTTGTCAACACCTCTTACAAAAACAAGTAGTGATGAAGTCAATCTCTCTTCCACTTTGAGCCAGGAGAGATTGATATGCATGTTAATGTTTGCTCTCTGTGTACATCCAAGGGATAGCTGTGCTTCCCTGTTCTGAGCCAATTGCAATTTCCCTAAATCCTTTTTTTGTGGCACCTGATCACATGACTGAACAGTAGTCAAGGTGTGACAAAACTAGGGCCTGTAGGACCTGCCTTGTTGATAGTGTTGTTAAGAAGGCAGAGCATCGCTGTATAATAGACAGTCTTCTCCCCATCTCAGCTACTACTGTATAAATATGTTTTGATCATGACAGTTTACAGTCTAGGGTTACTCCGAGTAGTTTAGTCACCTCAACTTGCTCAATGTCCACATTATTCATTACGAGACGTAGTTGAGGTTTAGGGCTTACTGAGTGATTTGTACAAAATACAATGCTTTTAGTTTTGGAAATATTTAGGACTAACTTATTCCCTCCCATCCATTCTGAAACTACCTGTAGCTCTTTGTTAAGAGTTGCAGTCATTTCAGTCGCTGTGGTAGCTGACATGTATAGTGTTGAGTCATCCGCATACATAGACACACTGGCTTTACTCAAAGCCTGTGGCATGTCGTTAGTAAAAAGCAAGGGTCTTAAACAGCTACCCTGGGGAATTCCTGCTTCTACCTGGATTATGTTTGAGGCTTCTATTTTTTTAACTTTTTTAAAATCACCTTTATTTAACCAGGTTGGCTAGTTGAGAACAAGTTCTCATTTGCAACTGCGGCCTGGCCAAGATAAAGCATAGCAATTCGACACATACAACAACATACCTGCTGGAGCGCGTGCTACGAGTGGGTGCTGCTATGGTGACCAGTGAGCTGAGATAAGGCAGGGCTTTATTGAAGAACCCTCTGTGTTCTATTAGACAAGTAACTCTTTATCCACAATATAGCAGGGGCTGTAAAGCCATAACACATGTTTTTCCAGCAGCAGACTGATTGATAATGTCAGAAGCCGCACTGAAGTTGAACAAGACAGCCCCCACAATAATTTTATCATCAATTTCTCTCAGCCAATCATCAGGCATTTGTGTAAGTGCTGTGCTTGTTGAATGTCCTTCCCTATAAGCGTGCTGAATTTGTTGACTAAGGGTTGGTAACAGGCTGATTGGTCAGCTATTTGAGCCAGTAAAGGGGGCTTTACTGTTCTTGGGTAGCGGAATGACTTTAGCTTCCCTCCAGGCCTGAGGGCACACACTTTCTAGAAGGCTTAGATTGAAGATATGGCTAATAGGAGTAGCAATATTGTCTGCTATTATCCTCAGTAATTTTCCATCTAGATTGTCAGACCCCGATGGCTTTTCACCTTTTCTACACTGGCTTTATGGAATTCAAAGTACAATTATTGTCTTTTTATAATTTGATCCGTGTGTAGTGTCAGTGTTTGTTGCCGGCATGTCATTCCTAAGTTTGTTTATCTTGCCAATGGAAAAAGTCATTAAAGTAGTTGGCAATGTTAGTGGGTTTTGTGATGAATTCTTCAATTCCTCATCAAACCAAGAGGATTGAACAATTTTTACAGTAATTTTCTTCATGGGTGCAGTCTTAATGGAATAAGCAATTTCATGAATGTGTCAAGTGTCTGGTTGCTCCTCATTACACACCACAGACCAACCAATATTCTTCACATCAACAACATAGGAATCACTACAAAACTTATTGTATGACCTCTTATACAGTATATTAGGCCCAGCCTTTGGAACTTTGGTTTTCCTAGATATGGCTACTATATTGTGATCACTACATCCTATGGATTTGGATACTGCTTTAAAGCAAATTTCTGCAGCATTAGTAAAGATGTGATATATACATGTTGATGATTTCATTCCTGTGCTGTTTGTAACTACCCTGGTACAGTAGGTTGACTGACAACCTGAACCAGGTTGCTGGCACTAGTCACAGTTTGAAGCTTTCTCTTGAGTGGGCATCCTGATGAAAGCCAGGCAATATTTAAATCACCCAGAAAATATACTCCTCTGTTGATATCACATACATTATCAAGCATTTCACACATATTATCCAGATACTGTTAGCACTTGGTGGTCTATAGCAGCTTCCCACAAGAATTGGCTTTACAGGAGAGAGTGGGGATGAATGAGCCAGTTGGAAGCTGGGGATGATTCGGTGGCCATGATAGTATGAGGGCCAGATTGTAAATGTAATCAGGACACCTG
The DNA here is from genome assembly GCF_002910315.2 of Salvelinus sp. IW2-2015. Lineage (NCBI taxonomy): Eukaryota > Metazoa > Chordata > Actinopteri > Salmoniformes > Salmonidae > Salvelinus > Salvelinus sp. IW2-2015. The sequence continues at coordinate 79,909 of NW_019942977.1, read as the reverse complement.
GTTTAACACCCTTTTATCTTGTGTTACCAAATAAATCTGACTCTTGCTTTTATTAAAGCCGCCAACTTTCTGCTCTGGAAAAGTCACCCGGTTTGCTTTATGTCCTTTCGGCAGATGATCGGAGCGACTGCCATCGAGGACAAGCTACAGGACGGGGTTCCTGAGACCATCGCCAAGCTGGCAAAGGCTCACATCAAGATCTGGGTTCTGACTGGAGATAAGAAAGGTATGAGAGAAGAAAGTCAAGACAGATGTGTTCACCATGGCGGACAGCCTTCGTCTGGAATGTTCATCTCTCGATCTAACCAGGGACTGGGTTACAGTAGGACTCCATCCCTGTTCCCTATTTAACACACGGCTTTTAACCAGGGCCGTAGTAGTGCACTTCTGTACAGTATAGGGAATATGATGCCACTTAGGATGCAGTCCATGTTTACAATGTGTTACTGTTGATTTAAAACCATGTTTACCTCCCAACAATGTGTTACAGTTGATTTAAAACCATGTTTACCTCCCAACAATGTGTTACAGTTGATTTAATACCATGTTACCGCTTCCAACAATGTGTTACAGTTGATTTAAACCATGTTTACCTCCCAACAAGTGTTACAGTTTGATTTAAACCACCATGTTTACCTCCAACAATGTGTTACAGTTGATTTAAAACCATGTTTACCTCCAACAATGTGTTACAGTTGATTTAAACCATGTTTACCTCCCAACATGTGTACAGTTGATTTAAACCTGTTTACCTCCCAACAATGTGTTACAGTTGATTTTAAACCATGTTTACCTCCAACACTGTGTTACAGTTGATTTAAAACCATGTTTACTCCCAACAATGTGTTACAGTTGATTTAAAACCATGTTTACCTCCCAACAATGTTGTTACAGTTATTTAAAAACCAATGTTTACCTCCCAACAATGTGTTACACGTTGATTTAAAACCATGTTTACCTCCCAACAATGTGTTACAGTTGATTTTAAAACCATGTTTACCTCCCAACAATGTGTTACAGTTGATTTTAAAACATGTTTACCTCCCAACAATGTGTTACAGTTGATTTAAAACCATGTTTACCTCCCAACAATGTGTTACAGTTGATTTAAAAACATGTTTACCTCCCAACAATGTGTTACAGTTGATTTTAAAACCATGTTTACCTCCCAACAATGTGTTACAGTTATTTAAAACCATGTTTACCTCCCAACAATGTGTTACAGTTGATTTTAAAACATGTTACCTCCCACATGTGTTACAGTTGATTTAAAACGCTTTTTATCTCCCAACAATTGTTACTGTGATTTTAAAACCATGTTCATCTTGAGCTGCTACTTCACGAGTTTGTCTCTTGATGGATTAAATGTGTTTGATGACATTAACATTTTCTTCAACATTTCTTCCTTGCAGAAACGGCTGAGAACATTGGCTATTCCTGTGAGCTGCTTACCGATGACATGCAGATCCACTATGGAGATGTATCAAGTAGTTTAAGATAGAGGAGAAGTGTAGGTCTATGGTGTAGGTCTACACCAGTGCTTGATGTGAGTCATTCAGTGTGTAGCTGTGGACTAGCTACTGCTGGAAAGGCTAGGCTACTGCTGGAAAGGCTACTGCTGGAAAGGCTAGGCCTTAGGCTGGCTGTGAAAGGCAGTAGCGACTAGACTGCTGAGAAGGCTAGGCTACTGCTGAAGGCTAGCTACTGCTGGAAAGGCTAGGCTACTGCTGGAAAGCTAGGCTACTGCGTGGAAAGGCTAGGCTACTGCTGGACAGGCCTAGGCTACTGCTGGAAAGGCTAGGCTACTGCTGGAAAGGCTAGGCTACTGCTGGAAAGGCTAGGCTACTGCTGGAAAGGCTAGGCTACTGCTGTAAAGACTAGGCTACTGCTGTAAAGACTACTGCTGGAAAGGCTACTGCTGGAAAGGCTACTGCTGGAAAGGCTACTGCTGGAAAGGCTACTGCTGGAAAGGCTCCTGCTGTATTTGCAGAGTGAAGTTATGATAATACACTGTTACAGAGATTGTAGTAGAGTGTAAGATGTAGTTCTGATGTGTGACGGTCTTGTGTGATAGTGAGAAGCTGCGAATCAGACAGGCAAACCGGAGGGACCAGCCGCCTGCGTCCGGTCGAACCAGAAAGAAGGTGCCAGATCCGTTCTTCCCCGAGCCTGGCAAGAACGCACTCATCATCACTGGAGGCTGGCTGGTGAGTGGAAACTACTACTAGTTACTGTTGCTGTTCAACATGAAATGATCATTAAAGGCATACACTTGACTCGGCCTGATATTTACATAGACATTTTTTAATTTCATTGTTTTGTGAGGGTTTTTCTTTTGTGAACAAAAGTATATTTTTCTTCTAAAGACTAAATAGACATGTCTGTCCGTGTCTCTCCACAGAACGAGATTTTATACGAGAAAAAGAAGAAACGTCGTCGCCTTCGCTTGAAGCGTCTCGGAAAGAGACCCGTCTCCGCCACGCCCCAGGACTCCACCCAGCCAATCGACGACTGGGAGAAGGAGAGTCGTCAGGTGGACTTTGTGAACATGGCGTGCGAGTGCGAGGCGGTCATCTGCTGTCGTGTCACGCCCAAACAGAAGGCCAACGTGGTCAGCCTGGTGAAGAAGTATAAGAAGGCTGTCACGCTGTCCATCGGCGACGGAGCCAACGACGTCAACATGATCAAGAGTACGGCAGGATATTTATTTGATTTTACTGTTAAATGATTCATTATTTGTTAGCAGTTTGTTATAGCTGAATTGTAGTTTTCACCACAAAGCCTTTTGTAGTGAAGTGTTATGTGATATCTACTCCCCCTTTTGCGAACTTCTCACCTCTTCAGCTGTTGGAGACAAATTCTCTGTTTTTGTTTCACTTTCTCCCCCTCCCCCCACCTCTCTCTCTCTCTCTCTCTCTCTCTCTCTCCAGCTGCAGACATCGGTGTGGGTATATCCGGTCAGGAGGGCATGCAGGCGGTGATGTCCAGTGACTATGCCTTCGCTCAGTTCCGCTACCTGGAGCGTCTCCTGCTGGTCCACGGCCGCTGGTCCTACATCCGCATGTGCAAGTTCCTCCGCTACTTCTTCTTCAAGAACTTTGCCTTCACCCTGGTCCACTTCTGGTACTCCTTCTTCAATGGGTTCTCAGCTCAGGTGAGGGAATGTTCTACAGGTAGTGTGTGTCTCAACTGGTACCCTATTCCCTAAGTAGTGCACTACTTTTGACCAGAGCCCTATTCCTTAAATAGTGCACTACTTTTGACCAGAGCCCTATTCCCTAAATAGTGCACTACTTTTGACCACAGCCCGAGGGTGCCATTTAGGGCACCACCTGTCTAAACTGCATTTTCAATGAACACTTATCTAGACTGACTTCAAAACCCCCAAATTACTTCTGTACCATATACTATGGTACAGATGATTGATCCTAAATGTGGACATGTATTTGATGATAGAGGGGCGGCAGCTAGCTTAGTGGTTAGAGCATTGGTGCCAGTAACTGAAAGGTTGCTCAATCCAATCCCTGAGCTGACAAGGTAAAAATGTGTCATTCTGCCCCTGAACAAGGCTGTTAACCCACTGTTCCCCGGTAGGCCGTCATTGTAAATAAGAATTTGTTCTTAACTGACTTGCCTAGTTAAATAAAGGTTAAATAAAATCTAAAAATAGAGGACTAAGCTATTGTGTGATATATGACTTTATGATACTACTCCAGGTTGCCTATGAAGATTGGTTCATCACCTTGTACAATGTGATGTACAGCTCTCTTCCTGTCCTGCTGGTTGGCTTGTTGGATCAGGTAAGCTATTAAAGGAGATACATGTAGAATGTTTGTCATTTTTGAAAATGTCCATAATATATCCACATTTTATTTGTCACATGTGCTTCGTAAACAACAGTGAAATAGTTACTTACGGGACCTTCCCAACAATGCAGAGAGAAAGAAAATGGAGAAATAATAGTGTAGAAAAGTACTAACACAATGAGTAACGCTAACTTGGCTATTCACACTGGGCATCAGTTGTCAGGTCCCCTTCAAATGCCAGCTGGACAAGCTGGGCTTTTTATAGAGGTAACAGGCTCTGTGTTCACTGTTTTTAATGATGAACATTGAATGAAAACTCCCCCATTTTTTTTGTTTTATCACTCTGTCTTATTCCGATCATATGACACGTCAATGTTAAGCTAATACAGTGGTTCCCAAACTTGGGGTCGGGATACTGTGTGGGATCCCCCTGGGCTCATTGAGAAAATATTTCAGCTTATTATCAAACAAATGATCTTCAAATGGGTATAGAATACAACCGCTTAGTGCCAACAAAGGATCTCTTAAACTAATAAAATGTGCCTTCATGTCATGTGTTGGGACAGCCTGCGGGACCTAAAATTTTGTGAATATGAACACGCAGCCTTAACAAGCCTTGTCCAAGTGGAGTCCCTTGCATTTAAAGTGTCAATTTGGGATAATGTGCAGTACAAGTTTGGGAAGCCCTGAGCTAACATGAAATTTCTATTTCCTGTTTCCTTGAAGGATGTGAATGACAAGCTGAGCAGAAAGTTTCCCAAGTTATACCTCCCTGGTCAGCAGGGGGCGCTGTTCAACTACAAGAACTTCTTCATCAGTCTATTCCACGGCATCTTCACCTCTCTGGTGGTCTTCTTCATCCCGTACGGGGCGTTCCTCCAGACCATGGGGCAGGACGGAGAGGCACCGTCAGACTACCAGTCCCTCGCTGTGGTCATGGCCTCTTCTCTCATCTTCACCGTCAACCTGCAGGTAGCTGACTTGTTCCTCAATGGATTTATTGATTGGTGGATTGATTATGTTTATTGTCCTTCAAAAAGGGAAATTCATTCCACAGCTCACAAGAAACAAACTCTGGTGTGTTTTCAGAAATCTGTTGAGTTAAAAAAAAAAAAAAAAAATACAGGCCTATTTATACAGCAAGTGCTGATTCCTCCTACAGTGTTGGAATAGATGATGTAACTTCCTGTCTCTCATACTCTCTCCCAGATATCTCTGGAGACGTCATACTGGACCTTTGTGAACTGCTTCGCCGTCCTCTGCAGTATAGCCATATACTTTGGGATCATGTTTGATATCCACAGTGCAGGAATCCACGTTATCTTCCCTTCAACCTTCACCTTCACCGGTGAGTTCTGCCTCTTCAGATCTGGGTCCTGTTCATACGGATGAAAACAGACTAAAAACCGGGAGAGACTACCTGGACGTTGTATGCCCTAATGAATACTAACCTGGGTCGTGTTCATTCGGCCACACGGACGATAGCAAAACGTTTCACAATGGGGAATGAATGTTTCTTATTGGACAAGTTTAGGTAGTACCTCCCTAATTCTGTCAGTTTTCTAACTGACAGTTTAGGTAGTACCTCCCTAATTCTGTCAGTTTTCTAACTGACAGTTTAGGTAGTACCTCCCTAATTCTGTCAGTTTTCTAACTGACAGAATTAGGGAGGTACTACCTAAACTTGTCCAATAAGAAACATTAATTCTCCATTGTGAAACGTTTTCCAGTTTGCACCTTATGAACATGACCCTGGCCATGTGGCTCTTGTCACAGATGGTTGACGATGATGAGTAATTACTGTGCTTTTGTAACCCAGCATATGTGTTGATTTTTCTGTGTTTTGTCAGGTGTAGCCCCTAACGCGCTCAGACAGCCCTATCTGTGGCTGACCATCATCCTGACTGTGGGGATCAGCCTGCTTCCTGTCATCTTCATTCAGTTCCTCTGCAAAACAATATGGCCGTCCGTTGGAGACAACGTAAGGCCTAGCTACTACTAACCCGAAAAATGACTTTACTCATAATGTCTTTATCTGTAATATTTTGGCATGACATGGCTGTGATATGTCCATGGTACGGTTCGTTGCCTCTGCAATATTGAGAGAGATTTTTATTTTTTTTGTATCGGAAATCTGTGGATTTTGGGGGTTCGAAATGGAGCACAAAATCTGGCAAACTACATCCTGTTTGAAGTTCTCTTGAATAAAACCCATCACACATCCATATTTTAAACTGGTTTATGAAAGATTTGATGAATATTTGTTTCCCCGCCGCCGCAGGTCCAGAGGAACAGGAAGAAGTATGAGGCGGAGGAAGAGGAGAAGAAGAAACCTGCTCCGTTCCAGCGCGACAGCCGCTCCCGCCGCTCGGCCTACGCCTTTTCTCACTCACGGGGTTACGCCGACCTCATCGCGTCAGGCCGCAGCATCCGACGGCGGCCTGCTGTAGTTCGCCCCGACCCAAGGGACAGTATTACAGAAGTCCCCCAGGCCAGTAACATATGAGGGGGACTCACCGGCCTGGCACTAGACTGGTCCCAGATCTGTTTGTGCGGTCTTGTCTACTCATAGAATTGCATATGGAATGAATAGGTATAGAATGTATAGATGTAAAATTACACGATCTCTATGGTGACAATGACCAGAGGAGTTGGCAGGACAACACAAACAGATCTGGGATCAGGCTAGCCTGTCCCTATGCATCTGGAACTGAAAACATACCGTTGGGCCTCATTTCAGACCATGGTCTGAATCTATGCAAAGACTCTAACCATCCAAAAGCTCACAGAAGCGCTACTATTGGGGTTAATGTTATACGGTTTATTGTGTAAACAAAAACCAATGTTTTAATCTCCAGGATTTTTAAAAGTCTTTTTTTAGTTCTCCTCACCTGGATGGTTGGAGCATAGCTTGTCGTCATTGGGTACTCCTGACATACCTTGGCCTGTATTCATGAAGCCTCAAAGGTTAGAGCGCTGATCTAGGACCAGCCCTGTACATGTGATCTTATTCATATGATCAAAAAGGGAAAATGTATGTTTGAGGAGCACTTTGTGATTACGGGCCATGGAGTATTTGGTTATGTTTCCTATCATGGTGTAAGTAATGCTATCTATTGCAAGGATTGCACTTCCTCTGGATCTTGGGAGTTTGCCTTTAAAAAAAAAAAAAAAAACTGTCTTAATTTAATATATTGTGAATATTATTTTTGGTTTGGATTTTAATTTACTGGATCAGTTTTTAAATGCGTACTTGCAGTCAGAAGGGTGTCATAATCATTTATATTTTATTAATGCAAAAAGAATATCAGTTTTTTATTTTTTTTGTCAGCTTGTAAGGAAGCTCATAAGTGGTGGAACCTAACTAGATTATACATTTTTTTTAAATTTTTAACAGCTTTTATTTTATGGTGTCTTTACTGCTGTAAATCATTTGACATACTTCATATGGATGTATGTAGTTGTTTACATCAACCCCTAAAGAACCCTGTTGCACCTCTGGACATGCTAGCTGTTGTTTTACCTGAGCCAAAACACCCCCATTTTCAAATCAAAACTGGATGCTAGTAGCACCTAGTATTCTGAGATGCCAGTAGTCAGCCATAACTCATTTTAATCAATGAAGTATGAATGGCTTTGATGATTTGCCATTTTTAATGCTGTCTTTCTATTGACATTTTAAATCCATTTTTATATATTCAGACCGTAGAAATAGAATGAACTATTCTAAAATAGAAATCATTCTAGTTCTGTGTCGCTGTCTCAGTCTACAAGGATGCGGGCATTTGCATTGAGACTCAGCCATGGTTATTTGCCAAATACACCATTTTCCCTTTTTATATATCAGCCTTGTATCAATATGGCCCGTCAACTGAAACAATACTCTGCGGTGTGTGTCACAAATAGCACTTCAATCCCTATATAGTGCACTACGTTGGACCAGGGCTCTGGTAGAAAGTAGTGCACTATATAGGGATTAAAGTGCCATTTGGGACAGTGCTGTTTATTCTGTTACATACATACTTGTTTCTCTGTGTATAAAGTACCATATCTACGCAAACCTTTTAAAATAGTTACAGTCCATTTGGTATACAGCAACAGATCCATAGGACCCCTTATCACTACCGTTTTAAAAATGTGTTTTTAGCATATGTAAAAAATGACTTTGAATAAAAACTACCGATACAGAGAATCTGCTTTCCTTGTCTACAAATTGTAGGGGAAAAAAGATAAAGGTTTCTGCCTAGAAGCAGTCACTGTTTTGCTGTTCTCCATGTTGTCTAAGTTTGATATGTCAAATTGTAATTGTCACATGCGCCGAATACAACAGGTGTTGTAGACCTTACAGTGAAATGCTTACAAGCCCCAAAGACATTATTGTTAGGTGGTGGGTGGAGAAGCCTACTCCACCCACACACCATACACGTTTTTTGAGTTTTATACAGCACCAACTCTAACCCCAGCAGTGGGACATCTGCTCCACCTGTAGTCCTGGAACTGGGTTGATTAACATTATAAATATCCACTTGCCACAACCAAGATGGTTGCCAGCGCAAGACGTTATTGTTTACGGCAGTAATATCGATTAACGGCAACGCCAAACGCTGTCCCGTAATCAGCTGACTAGAGAGGATTTGCAGAACCTGAGTGTAGTAATCAAGACGAGTTAGAATACTGATGACCTACACTGACCGAGTATTTCATCAATACTGTTCCCAACAAAAGTTAATGGTGCAGTAGAACCTGTCATAGGTAAGTGTTTAAACGTATTTGTCAATTTAAGCTTTCTTTTTAACCAGGAAGTGGCGACTTATAGGTGCTTTAATGTCAGCTAGCTAAGCTATCACCTGCTAGCGAAGCGAACGGTTTTGCCAAGGTATGCAATATAGTGAATAATACTGTACTGTCTTTTGTTACACGACGTTTTACTTACACTGGCATACGTAGATATCATAGCTAGCTATGGTAGTGTCTCTCAACGTATGTGCTAGCTAGCTCATAAGTGTCAACCCATCATTAGCTGGCTAATATCATTATCTCGCAACGATTTGCAACCAAAGTCTGTAATAATCGATAACCTAGTTACATGATAGAGAGACGATTGAGCAGTTTCTTTGTGATAAACAAGTCTGAGTTTATTTCATGCACCCAAACCTTTGAACAGGCATGCTGTTTGGTTGTTTGAGGATCATCCATTGAATGATTTTGCGCAAGATCTTCTGTAATGTCGTCTGCACGCAGTTCACGGTAGACTGACTACATCCATTACATTTCCCTACACTTGAAGTACCCTTTATTGCTGTTTTTATTTTTTTATCTCAGGGTGTTTCAGAAGAGTATTGTGGATTCACTTGTTCTCTGTGTTTGGAAAGATAGGCTAGTAATGAGTGGGCGTTCCGGGTAAGCTACTTGGCATGGTGTCATCGTTCAGCCTTTGTAGCTAGCTAGCTACCGCACTGTTAACCAGGCTGCCAGTTGGCATTGTTGGACCCTATAAAGTCAAATTTACGCAATTCAACAATATTGAAAAAGGTATTGAATTTAATAGGGAATCCACTAAATGTATTAAACTCTGTCAAATTAATACATTTATCATAAGAGAAGAACAGAATAGATAAGTGTTACCTGCGACTTTCTTTACAGACAAGAATAATATCCCGTCTGCCGAGGCTAGTATGTGCGATGCGCGCATTTACAACTTTGTTTAGCCGTTAGCGGTGATGCTAATGAAAAATCTACTGGTATATGGAAAGGCTTTTTCTCAATTAAATGTTAACTACAAAGTAGACTGTTAACGTTATTTATTTTGCAAACTCTACCATCATATGCGCGCTACAAAAACACCAAGCAACCGCTAGTAGGTCCACACTGGAATTAAAGGGTAGGCCTAACTACACCCCAAAATCAAGTGGTTTAAGCATTGTTGTGGACTTAGAACATCCAATGTAGTTGTTAAAAATAAAAAAAACAGTAACACGGGAAAAAACGAAATGGAATCAGGCATAAAAATAAAACTGGTTTTTATAGGGCCCTATCAGGAAAGAGTAGAGTGGTTATGGTATCCTCTTTCATTGTGCAAAGTAAGCTACCTGATACTGGACTAGTCATGCTATTATTTAAAAAAAACAAGCTTACTTGCATTGGTACCTTTTAATGCCAATGCATTGCAGACACAATTATCAACTTATTAGTTGTCAAAATCAAATTGTATTTGTCACATGCCGTATACAACCTTACCGTGAAATGCTTACTTTACAAGCCCTTAACCAACAGTGCAGTTCAAGAAATAGTTGAGAAAATATTTACTAAATAAAAAGTAACACAGATTTACATAACAATAACGAGGCTATATTCAGGGGGCACTGGTACCGAGGAAATGTGCGGGGGTAGAGGTTAGTGTAGGTAATTTGTACATGTAGGTAGGGGTGAAGTTGAATCCAAGATGGCGTAGCAGTCGGACGTGTGTTTTTGTCTTGTCCCGTGTAAATAATCGTTTTCCTCGTTTTTTCCGTTTATATTTTAATCTCACTTTCCATCTACGGACTGAATATACTCTCCTGCAACCCCCAACACCCAATGTGGTACGGATCTGCTATTTTTATACTTTAGAACCGGAACCCCCATCAGAAGCTAGCCAGCTAACTAACTACTAGCTAGTTATCAGTTAGTCACTGCTAGTGGTCTTTACCGTTAACTCGGACACCAGCCAGCCTCAGCTTGGTCAATACATGCCAGTCTGCACAGCGCGATATCAACCCAGAGAATATCGGACTGCTTTTTCTCTACCAAATCTCCAGATTACTACCGCAAGCTCTGGACCTTTACACCGGATCAGATAGCTAGCTGCAATCTGAGTGGCTACTCCTGGCTAACGTCTCTGTCCCGAAGCAAGCAACAGTTAGCCTTGAGCTAGCCTCGAGCTAGGCCAATCTCCCGGCTAGCCGAAGAGGTCCTCCGGCTAATTCCTGTGCTACAATACATATTTTGCCAATTGGCCTGGACCTTTTTTTGCCGACACAGAGCCCTGCCAATCCATCACAACTGGTCTAAATCAGCTACAAGCTAATTTAGCCACCTTCTGCACAGACACCAGCCCTGTTATTAGCCTGGATATTACTCACCAATTTACCAGCATCGGACTGTCTCTCGACAACAACGCCGGATTCCTGCCGTAATCCCTGAGCCACTACTTCTGATCCTCACAGCTAGCTTGCAGCTAGCGCAGCTAGCGCCACTGCCACGAAGCTAGCACCAGTTAGCAAACACAATTCTACAATTCACAACCTCGCTTTCGCCATCGCCACCGGCTTGGATTCCTGTCGACACGACCACGTCTGGTCTGCAGACGTAACCCCACCGCTGTGCCTCAACCGGCCTCCGTCTGAGCAGACCCCCTCCGTCTGAGCAGACCACCCCCCGGGCTACTAACTTTAAACGCCGCGTGCTAGCTTAGTGGAGGCCTCCCTGCTCCATCTACGGCTGCCCCCTGGACACTATGATCACTTGGCTACAAAGCTGATGCCTGATTGACTGTCCATTAATTCACGGTACTCCATTCTGTTTATTTGTGTTTTATCTGTCGGCTCGTGGCTTTAACTCAGGATCTGTGTGTAGTTAATCCGACCCTCTCTGCCTAGTCGTCGCCTTTTTACCTGTTGTTGCGTGTGTTAGACTAGCACCCTGTTATTGCTGCTGTTATCTTACCTGTGTTTTAGCTAGCTCTCCCAACAAGACCTGCAATCACTTTATGCCTTATTGTATGTCTCTCTCAAATATCAATATGCCTTGCATACTGTTTTCAGGCTAGTTATCATATCATTGTTTTGGTTTGCAAGGACCCCGTAGTTCCACTCTCCGTACCTCTGATACCTCCTTTGTCCCACCCCCACACATGCGGTGACCTCACCCATTGAGACCAGCATGTCCAGAGATACAACCCTCTTATCATCACCCAGTGCCTGGGCTTGCCTCCGCTGTACCCGTGCCCCACCATACCCCTGTCTGCACATTATGCCCAGAATCTATTCTACCACGCCCATAAATCTGCTCCTTTATTCTTTGTCCCCAACGCTCTAGGCGACCAGTTTTGATAGCCTTTAGCCGCACCCTCATCTACTACTCCTCTGTTCCTCGGGTGATGTGGAGGTAAACCCAGGCCCTGCATGTCCCCAGTCACCCTCATTTGGACTTCTGTGATCGAAAAAGCCTTGGCCTCATGCATGTCAACATCAGAAGCCTCCTCCTAAGTGCCTTACTCACCGCTTTAGCACACCTGCCAACCCTGATGTCCTTGCCGTGTCCGAATCCTGGCTTAGGAAGGCCACCAAAAATTCTGGGATTTCCATACCCAACTATAACACTTCCGTCAAGATAGAACTGCCAAAGGGGGAGGAGTTGCAATCTACTGCAGAGATAGCCTGCAAAGTTCTGTCATACTTTCCAGGTCTATGCCCAAACAGTTCGAACTTCTAATTTTAAAAATTAATTCCTCCAGAAATAAGTCTCTCACTGTTGCCGCCTGCTACCGACCCCCTCAGCTCCCAGCTGTGCCCTGGACACCATCTGTGAATTGATCGCTCCCCATCTAGCTTCAGAGTTTGTTCTGTTAGGTGACCTAAACTGGGATATGCTTAACACCCCGGCAGTCCTACAATCCAAGCTTGATGCCCTCAATCTCACACAAATCATCAAGGAACCCACCAGGTACAACCCTAAATCCGTAAACATAGGCACCCTAATAGACATTATCCTGACCAACCTGCCCTCCAAATACACCTCTGCTGTCTTCAATCAAGATCTCAGCGATCACTGCCTCATTGCCTGTATCCGCCACGGGTCTGCGGTCAAACGACCACCCCTCATCACTGTCAAACGCTCCCTAAAACACTTCTGCGAGCAGGCCTTTCTAATCGACCTGGCCCGGGTACCCTGGAAGGAATTGACCTCATCCCGTCAGTTGAGGATGCCTGGTCATTCTTTAAAAGGTACTTCCTCACCATATTAGACAAGCATGCTCCGTTCAAAAAATGCAGAACCAAGACAGAATTAGCCCTTGGTTCACTCCAGACCTGACTGCCCTCGACCAGCACAAAAACATCCTGTGGCGAACTGCAATAGCATCGAAGAGCCCCCGCGATATGCAACTGTTCAGGGAAGTCAGGAACCAATACACGCAGTCAGTCAGGAAAGCAAAGGCCAGCTTTTTCAAGCAGAAATTTGCATCCTGTAGCTCTAACTCCAAAAAGTTCTGGGATACTGTAAAGTCCATGGAAAACAAGAGCACCTCCTCCCAGCTGCCACTGCACTGAGGCTAGGTAACACGGTCACCACTGATAAGTCCGTGATAATCGAAAACTTCAACAAACATTCTCAATGGCTGGCCATGCCTTCCTCCTGGCGACTCCAACCTTGGCCAACACCCCGCCCCCCCGCTGCTACTCGCCCAAGCCTCCCCAGCTTCTCCTTTACCCATATCCAGATAGCAGATGTTCTGAAAGAGCTGGAAAACCTGGACCCATACAAATCAGCTGGGCTGACAATCCGGACCCCCTATTTCTGAAACTGTCCGCCGCCCATTGTCGCACCCCCTATTACCAGCCTGTTCAACCTCTCCTTCGTATCATCTGAGATCCCAAGGATTGGAAAGCTGCCGCGGTCATCCCCCTCTTCAAAGGGGGAGACACCCTGGACCCAAACTGTTACAGACCTATATCCATCCTGCCCTGCCTATCTAAGGTCTTCGAAAGCCAAGTCAACAAACAGATCACGACCATCTCGAATCCCACCGTACCTTCTCCGCTGTGCAATCCGGTTTCCGAGCCGGTCACGGGTGCACCTCAGCCACGCTCAAGGTACTAAACGATATCATAACCGCCATCGATAAAAGACATTATGTGCAGCCGTCTTCACGACCTGGCCAAGGCTTTCGACTCTGTCAATCACCATATTCTTATCGGCAGACTCAGTAGCCTCGGTTTTCTTAATGACTGCCTTGCCTGGTTCACCAACTACTTTGAGACAGAGTTCAGTGTGTCAAATCGAGAGGCATGTTGTCCGGTCCTCTGGCAGTCTCTATGGGGGTACCACAGGGTTCAATTCTCGGCCGACTCTTCTCTGTATACATCAATGATTTGCTCTTGCTGCGGGCGATTCCCTGATCCACCTCTACGCAGACGACACCATTCTATATACTTCGGCCCTTCCTTGGACCTGTGCTATCTAACCTCCAAACGAGCTTCAATGCCATACAACACTCCTTCCGTGGCCTCCAACTGCTCTTAAACGCTAGTAAAACCAAATGCATGCTTTTCAACCGTTCGCTGCCTGCACCCGCACGCCCGACTAGCATCACCACCCTGGACGGTTCTGACCTAGAATATGTGGACATCTATAAGTACCTAGGTGTCTGGCTAGACTGCAAACTCTCCTTCCAGACTCAATCAAACATCTCCAATCCAAAATCAAATCAAGAATCGGCTTTCTATTCCGCAACAAAGCCTCCTTCACTCACGCCGCCAAACTTACCCTAGTAAAACTGACTATCCTACCGATCCTCGACTTCGGCGATGTCATCTACAAAATAGCTTCCAATACTCTACTCAGCAAACTGGAATGCAGTTTATCACAGTGCCATTCGTTTTGTTACTAAAGCACCTATACGACCCACCACTGCGACCTGTATGCCCTAGTCGGCTGGCCCTCGCTACATGTTCGTCGTCAGACCCACTGGCTCCAGGTCATCTACAAGGCTATGCTAGGTAAAGTGCCGCCTTATCTCAGTTCACTGGTCACGATGGCTACACCCACCCGCAGCACGCGCTCCAGCAGGTGATCTCACTGATCATCCCTAAAGCCAAAACCTCATTTGGACGCCTTTCCTTCCAGTTCTCTGCTGCCTGCGACTGGAACGAATTGCAAAAATCTCTGAAGTTGAGACTATCTCCTCAACAACTTTAAAAATCTGCTATCCGAGCAGCTAACCGATCGCTGCAGCTGTACATAGTCCATCTGTAAACTACCCACCCAATTTACCTACCTCACCCCCCATACTGCTTTTATTTATTTACTTTTCTGCTCTTGCACACCAGTATCTCTTCTTGCACATGATCATCTGATGATTTATCACTCCAGTGTTAATCTGTTAAATTGTAATTATTCGATTTATTGCCTACCTCATGCCGTTTGCACACATTGTATATAGATTCTCTTTTTTTCTACCATGTTATTGACTTGTTTATTGTTTACCCATGTGTAACTCTGTGTTGTCTGTTCACACTGCTATGCTTTATCTTGGCCAGGTCGCAGTTGCAAATGAGAACTTGTTCTCAACTAGCCTACCTGGTTAAATAAAGGTGGAAAAAAAAAAAAAAAAAAAAAAGGGACTATGCATAGATGATAAACAGCGAGTAGCAGCATGTTGCTAAAAACAAATGGAGGGTGGGGAGGTCAATGTAAATAGTCCAGGTGGCCATTTTGATGAATTGTTAAGCAGTATTATAGCTTGGCAGTAGCAGCTGTTAAGGAGCCTTTTGGCCCTCGACTTGGTGCTCCGGTACCGCTTGCCGTGCGGTAGCAAAGAGATCACTCTATGACTTGGGTGACTGGAGTCATTGACAATTCTTTGGGCCTTCCTCTGACGCTGCCTGGTGTAGAGGTCCTGGATGGCAGGCAGCTTAGCCCCAGTGATGTACTGGGCCGTACGCACTGCCCTCTGTAGCGCCTTTCAGTTGAAGGCCGAGCAGTTGCCATACCAGGCAGTGATACAACCAGTCAGGATGCCCTCGATAGTGCAGCTGTAGAACTTTTTTTTTTTTTTTTTTTAAATAAATTTCTCCCCCAATTTTCGTGGTATCCAATCGCTAACAAGTACTATCTTGTATCATCGCTACAACTCCCGTACGGGCTCGGGAGAGACGAAGGTCGAAAGCCACGCGTCCTCCGAAGCACAACCCAACCAAGCCGCACTGCTTCTTAACACAGCGCGCCTCCAACCCGGAAGCCAGCCACACCAATGTGTCGGAGGAAACACCGTGCACCTGGACCCCTTAGCGCTGCGCCCGGCCCGCCACAGGAGTCGCTGGAGCGCGATGAGACAAGGATATCCCTACCGGCCAAACCCTCCCTAACCCGGACGACGCTAGCCCAATTGTGCGTCGCCCCACGGACCTCCCGGTCGCGGCCGGCTGCGACAGCCTGGGCGCGAACCCAGAGACTGGTGGCGCAGCTAGCACTGCGATGCAGTGCCCTAGACCACTGCGCCCCCCGGGAGGCCAGCTGTAGAACCTTTTGAGGATCTGAGGACCCACGCGAAATCGTTTCCGTCTCCTGAGGGGGGAAAAGGTGTTGTCGTGCCCTCTTGATGACTGTCTCGGTATGTTTGGACCATAATAGTTTGTTGGTGATGGGGACACCAAGGAACTTGAAACTCTCGACCCGCTCCACTACAGCCCCGTCGACGTAAACTGGAGCTTGTTCGGCTCTCCTTTTCCTGTAGTCCACGATCAGCTCCTTTGTCTTGCTCACATTGAGGGAGAGGTTGTTCTCCTGGCACTACACTGCCAGGTCTCTGACCTCCCTATAAGCTGTCTCATCGTTGTCGGTGATCAGGCCTACCACTGTTGTGTCGTCAGAAAACTTATTGATGGTGTTGGAGTCGTGCTTGGCCACGCAGTCGTGGGTGAACAGGGAGTACAGGAGGGAACTAAGCACGCACCCCTGAGGGGAACCGGTGTTGAGGATCTGCTTGGCAGATGTGTTGTTGCCTACCCTTACCACCTGGGGGTGGCCCATCAGGAAGTCCAGGATCCAGTTGCAGAGGAAAGTGTTTGATCCCAGGGTCCTTAGCTTTGTGGACACTATAGTGTTGAACGCTGAGCTGTAGTCGATGAATAGCTTTCTCACATAGGGGTTCCTTGGAGTTTTATTTATTTTACCTTTTATTTAACTAGGCGAGTCAGTTAAGAACAAATTCCTTTTTTCAATGACGGCCTAGGAACAGTGGGTTAACTGCCTTGTTCAGGGGCAGAACGACAGATTTTTACCTTGTCAGCTCGGGAATCGAATTTGCAACCTTCCAGTTACTAGTCCAACGCTCTAACCACTAGGCTACCTGCCACCCCTCCACTCTAACCACTAGGCTACCTGCCACCCCGTGCAATCGAGATTGCGTCATCTGTGGCTCTGTTGAGGTGATATGCAAATAGGAGTCGGTCTATGGTATCCGGGATGATAGTATTGATGTGAGCCATGACCAGCCTTTCAAACCACTTCATGGCTACCGACGTGAGTGCTACATGACAGTAGTCATTTAGGCAGGTTACCTTTGTGTTCTTGGGCCCAGGGACTATGGTGGTCTGCTTGAAACATGTTGGTATTACAGACTCAGTCAGGGAGAGGTTGAAAATGTCAGTGTAGACACTTGCCAGTTGGTCCGCACATGCTCCGAGTACACACCCTGATAATCCGTCTGTCCCCGCTGCTTGTGAATGTTGACCTGTTTTAAAGGTCTTGCTAACATCGGCTGTGGAGAGCATGATCACACAGTCGACCGGAACAGCTGGTGCTCTTATGCATGCTTCAGTGTTGCTTCCCTCGACGCGAGCATAACATGCATTTTTCTCGTATGGTAGGCTTGTGTCACTGGGCAGCTTGCGGCTGGGTGTCCCTTTGTAGTCTAATAGTTTGCAAGCCCTGCCACATCTGACTAACGTCAGAGCCGGTGTAGGATTCAATCTTAGTCCTGTATTGATGCTTTGCCTGTTTGATGGTTCGTCGAGAGCATTTGAGAGCATAGCAGGATTTCTAATAAGTGGGGTATGTACGTACGGCCACTGTGGGGACGACGTCCACAATGCACTTATTGATGAAGCTGGTGACTGAGGTGGTATACTTCTCAATGCCATTGAATGAATAACGGAACATATTCCAGTCTGTGCTAGCAAAACAGTCCTGTGGCGTAGCATCCATGTCATCGGACCACTTCCGTATTGATTGAGTCACTGGTACTTCCTGCTTAAATATTTGCTTGTAAGCAGGAATCAGGAGGTTAGAATTATGGTCAGCTTTGCCAAATGGACAGCGAGGGGGTGCTTTGTATGTGTCTCTGTGTGTGGAGTAAAGGTGGTCTAGGATTTTCTTTTTCTGGTTGGACATGTGACATGCTGGTAGAAATGAGGTAAAACGGATTTAAATGTCCCTGCATTAAAGTCCCCGGCCACTAGGAGCGCCACTTCTGGATGAGCATTTTCGTTGAGTGTGGTCTTAGTGCCAGCATCGGTTTGTGGTTGTACAGTTGAAGTCGGAAGTTTACATACACCTCAGCCAAATACAACTAAACTCAGTTTTTCACAATTCCTGACATTTAATCCTAGTCAAAATTCTCTGTTTTAGGTCAGTTAGGATTACCACTTTATTTTATTTTAAGAATGTGAAATGTCAGAATAATAGTAGAGAAAATGATTTATTTCAGCATTTATTTCCTTCATCACATTCCCAGTGGGTCAGAAGTTTACATACACTCAATTAGTATTTGGTAGCATTGCCTTTAAATTGTTGAACTTGGGTCAAACGTGTCGGGTAGCCTTCCACAAGCTTTTCACAATAAATTGGGTGAATTTTGGCCCATTCCTCCTGACGGAGCTGGTGTAACTGAGTCAGGTTTGTAGGCCTCCTTGCTCGCACACGCTTATTCAGTTCTGCCCACAAATTTTCTATAGGATTTAGGTCAGGGCTTTGTGATGGCCACTCCAATACCTTGACTTTGTTGTCCTTAAGCCATTTTGCCACAACTTTGGAAGTATGCTTGGGGTCATTGTCCATTTGGAAGACCCATTTGCGACCAAGCTTCAACTTCCTGACTGATGTCTTGAGATGTTGCTTCAATACATCCACATCATCTTCCTGCCTCATGATGCCATCTATTCTGTAAAGTGCACCAGTCCCTCCTGGAGCAAAGCACCCCCACAACATGATGCTGCCACCCCCGTGCTTCACGGTTGGGATGATGTTCTTCGGCTTGCAAGCCTCCCCCTTTTTCCTCCAAACATAACAATGGTCATTATGGCCAAACAGTTATATTTTTATTTCATCAGACCAGAGGACATTTCTCCAAAAAGTACGATCTTTGTCCCCATGTGCAGTTGCAAACCGTAGTCTGGCTTTTTTATGGCAATTTTGGAGCAGTGGCTTCTTCCTTACTGAGCGGCCTTTCAGGTTATGTCGATATAGGACTCATTTTACTGTAGACATCGATACTTTTGTACCTGTTTCCTGCATCTTCTTCACAAGGTCCTTAGCTGTTGTTCTGGGATTGATTTGCACTTTTCGCCCAAAGTACGTTCATCTCTAGGAGACAGAACGCGTCTCCTTCCTGAGCGGTATGACGGCTGCGTGGTCCCATGGTGTTTATACTTGCTTACTATTGTTTGTACAGATGAACGTGGTACCTTCAGGCGTTGCTCCCAAGTATGAACCAGACTTGTGGAGGGCTCCAAAAAAAAATTCTGGGGTCCTGGCTGATTCCTTTTGATTTTCCCATGATGTCAAGCAAAGAGGCACTGAGTTTGAAAGTAGGCCTTGAAATATATCCACAGGTACACCTCTGTTGGGTTTGACATTTTGAACATTGAGATATTAAATAAATGATAGAGAATATAATCAAAGGAGAGAGAGACTGGGCCTCTGTAGGAAGACAGATAGCTGTGGAATGTGTTGGGGGATGGGAGTAGAGCACCGTGTTGATACAGGAAAGACAGCTTTGTGGACTAGAGGTCAGGAGGTGAGGTCAGTTCCCCTTAAGGGAGTAATCAGGGTTTAGTATCTGGTTACCTTCTTCCTGCTGATCTGAAAATGTAAGGATTGGAAAGAGGGAGTGTCTTAACTTCTTACGGCTGAAATCCCGTTAACGGGATCGATTTTACAACAGCCAGTGAAAGTGCAGGGCGCCAAATTCAAACAGATCTCATAATTAGAATTCCTCAAACATACAAGTATTATACACCATTTTAAAGAAACTTGTTAATCCCACCACAGTGTCCGATTTCAAAAAGGTTTTATGACGAAAGCATACCATGCGATTATGTTAGGTCAGCACCTAGTCACAGAAAAACACAGCCATTTTTCCAGCCAAAGAGAGGAGTCACAAAAAGCAGAAATAGAGATAAAATGAATCACCTACCTTTGATGATCTTCATCAGATGACACTCATAGGACTTCATGTTACACAATACATGTATGTTTTGTTCGATAAAGTTCATATTTATATCCTAAAATCTGTTTACATTGGTGCGTTATGTTCAGTAATGTTTTGCTTCCAAAACATCTGGTGATTTTGCAGAGAGCCACATCAATTTACGGAAATACTCATAAATGTTTATGAAAATACAAGTGTTATACATGGAATTAAAGATGTACTTAATGCAACTATTGTGTCAGATTTCAAAAAAGCTTTACGGAAAAAGCACACCATGCAATAATCTGAGTACAGCACTGAGAGACCAAAAGAAGCCATACAGATAACCGCCATGTTGTGGAGTCAACAGAAGTAAGAAATAGCATTATAAATATTCACTTACCTTTGATGATCTTCATCGGAATGCACTCCCAGGAATCCCAGTTCCACAATAAATGTTTGTTTTGTTCGCTGAAGTCCATAATTTGTCCAAATCCCTCTTTTTTTGTTAGCGTGTTTAGTTCCCAAATTCACGAGCCGCAGGCACTTAGTTCAGACGACAGTTCCATTACAGTCCGTAGAAACATGTCAAACGATGTGTTGAATCAATCTTTAGGATGTTTTTATCATAAATCTTCAATAATATTCCAACCGGACAATTCCTTTGTCTTTAGAAATGAAAAGGAACAGAGCTCGTGCTCACGGCCGCACGCGAGACTTAACTCATGGCATTCTGCCAGACACCTGACTCAAACAGCTCTTATTCGCTCCCCCTTCACAGAAGCCTGAAACAAGGTTCTAAAGACTGTTGACATCTAGTGGAAGCCTTAGGAAGTGCAATCGGACCACATTTTACACTATCTTGGATAGGCAAAGACTTAACCTTCAAACCTCAGATTTCCCACTTCCTGGTTGGATTTATTTATCAGGTTTTTGCCTGCCATATGAGTTCTGTTATACTCACAGACATCATTTAAACAGTTTTAGAAACTTCAGAGTGTATTCTATCCAAATCTACTAATAATATGCATATCTTAGCTTCTGGGCATGAGTAGCAGGCAGTTTACTCTGGGCACCTTATTCATCCAAGCTACTCAATACTGCCCCCCAGCCATAAGAAGTTAAGTAGGATGGAGAGAAATGTTTTGCTGTCTGATGACAGCTGCACAGAACCTTTGGGAATAATTAAACTTGGTTAAGCTTCTCAAGTGTCCTTGAGTTATTTACTCTGAAAAATAAGAACCTAACACCTCCAATTGACTCAGGCTAATTTACATTATTTATCAGAAGCTTCTAAAGCCATGACATCATTTTCTGGTATTTTCCAAGCTGTTTAAAGGCACAGTCAACTTAGTGTATGTAAACTTCTGACCCACTGGAATTGTGATACAGTGAAATAATCTGTCCTTAAACAATTGTTTGGAAAAATGACTTGACATGCACAACCTAAGTGTATGTAAACTTCAACCGACTTCAACTGTATATAGACGGCTACGAATAATCTAGATGAGTACTCTCTCTTGGTAGGTAGTGTGGTCTACAGCTTATCGTGAGGTACACTACCTAGGCTTCTTGAGAGGCTCGTCCTGTGCCTAGGCCTGATGTTGCTATAGGTGATGAAATGGAAGATGATGATGCCTGTTGCAACCTGCCAGCCTGCCGCCTCAGTCCTCCCACTGCTCTGTCCTCCTCACCTATCATCGATGCAGCTGCGTGTTGTGTAATCTAACCTATCCGCATTGAAAGAAACAAAAAAAAGTATCACGACACAAAGTGTGCTAACACAAAACCAATAACAATAGGTTACAAAATTACGCAGTTCACACTCCTGCCCTGTTCATTTCGCCATGTCACAGAGGGCACATGATGTTCTGTACGTCACACAGTTTGTGTGTCCTAAATCCCAGCCTATTCCCACTCCAAAGCACTATGTGGTTCTATGGATCGCCCTCACTTCACATGACTCGATGTCCTACTGTTGTGGACACGCAGCCTGATATCAATTGATTTCACTCTGAAAGCCTGTGGGGAGAGATTGGTGGTAGACTTTGAAAGTCAAACCCAGTGTGTCACCATCTAGTACTAGTTTGTTGGACTGAAAACAGAGGTAGTTTTGGCACTTGGGAAGCGTTATCCCTGTATTATCTAAAATGAAGCTGATGCAACTTGGGAAGATAAAAGTGATGTTTCGCAGGCTGAGGTCTGCTCTGACTGAGACGACTCATGATTGTATCATAAGGTATTCTACTGCCGATTTTTAAACTTGGACACTGAATGACACTTGATTTAGGCATAGCCTCTGTATTTTCAGTTTTATAGAATAATGTAGATATGTCCTTAATTCCTAGCCAACATTTTATGGCTTTAAAAATAAAAAATTGTAGCTAGACTATTAGGAATTATTTTCACATTTTCTAGAAATTATTCGTCAGCTTGTTTTTGAAGGATGTTGACCAGTAGACATTTTGCAGTAATATTTGTTGTAATAGTTTAGGCTGTTGTTCCTTTGTTCAGTACCGTTTAACATGTCATGGGCTATTTTTACAGTTCTGCTTTTATTTCAACAAAAGTTTGATCTTTACATTTTAATCTGGATATTGTGCTTTCTAGATTACTTGTAGTTTTTTGTTGTTTGTCTGTAATTTTTTGTAATGACTTGGTGCTGCCTATCTTGGCCAGGACGCTCTTGAAAAAGAGATTTTAAATCTCAATGAGCCCTTCCTGGTTAAATAAAGGTTAAATAAAATAAAATAAAACATTTGGGACTTGGAAATAGCTCAATATGACTAATGTGTGAGAGCTATGTTACTACTGGGCAGTAATGTTCAATAGGTGAATGATTGTGTGACACACACATAAAACAGATGGCAATTCATTTATTTTCAAGAGCCTATTTTAACTATTGTAACTCTTGACTGAATTTTGAATGTAATTTATAGGTTTTCAGGCAGGTCATGACCTACGACCTACGACCTGAGTTGATTCTGCTTTTCTGTGTTACGCCTTGGTAATGGTCTCTGTCTGTCGTTGGGAGAAAATTCCTGTATTGTGTAGCTTTCCTAAAACACCCGAGTCCACTGGTATCCCTGTCACTATATTATGACTGTGAGTGTCGCAATAGTCCTTAATGTTTATGTAATTACCACAAACTATTGACCATAGTGTAACTCTGTGTTGTTTGTGTCGGAACTGCTTTGCTTTATCTTGGCCAGAGGTCGCGATTTGTAAATGAGAACTTGTTCTCAACTTGCCTACCTGGTTAAATAAAGGTTAAATAAATAAATCGATTTGTGAAGAGGTTATTGGAAAGTGTGGAATTGATCTGAAAAAACTCTAACATGCCAGACAACTCTCAACCTAATGGTACGTCGCCCACGATAAAGTCTATGGTCTGCCCTTCAATAATGATCACTTGACCTCAATGCCGCCTTGTGTAGTGCCCTCCCACCAATGTTATCACCAATGTTTGTCAGCTCCTTAACCATCTCCCTCTCTCTCCTTTCTACAGGTCAACAGAGAAAATGTCAGGAAACAGCCTGGTTTTACCCATAGTGCTGTGGGGCCGGACGGCGCCCACTCACTGCATCTCCAGCCTGCTGGTCATGGATGACCTCACCACCATCATCACCGGCTGCCACGATGGACAGATCTGCATCTGGGACATGACCCCTGACCTTGAGGTAAGCCTGACATGAACTTTGACCTCCAAACATGCGTTTTGGTCCGAAAGGAAAACATGTAACTCATTCTGATTCTGGTTAAACATGGCCTCGGTGCATCATCAGGGTTGTCTTCAGTGTGGTGTGATGTAGCAAAATGTTTTGAAACTGCATACAAACCCCCCCCCCCCAAATGTTGTTTTTTGTTTATGTAGTCCAGGGATTGGCACCAGGTGGTTCGGGGCTGCAAAGTTTTTGGGAGATTTTTAGTTTTTGGTCAAAAAAGATTGTAATATGACCAGGGTTTAATGTAGGAAATCTGTTCTCAAGTTATTCCCACAAATAAAAAAATAAATAAACGTGATGCAGTCTCAATGTAATCAAGGGATGTCCTTATCGGGGCTTTTCTTTAGCAAAATGACTGAGAATGAACAAAATGGTCAGTTGTCAACACCATTTTAAGGTGTGGGGACATTCATTGTATGAAAATAATAAATGAGCAATATTATTTAGCTCCAGCGTATCAAATTTTATTTGTCACATACACATGGTTAGCAGATGTTAATGCGAGTGTAGCGAAATGCTTGTGCTTCTAGTTCCGACAATGCAGTAATAACCAACAAGTAATCTAACCTAACAATTCCACAACTACTACCTTCTACACCAGACATGGGCAAACTACGGCCCGCGGGCCACATACGGCCCGTTAGGCTTTTTAATCCGGCCCGCCGAACTTGTCCAAATTATAGTAAAAACCTCCTTTTTTTCCCCTTTCCCTGCAATGCCCACGTTTCCCCAATAGATGGCGCACTCAAAACACATTGACCGTTGTTGGAGTGGCGCGTATTTCTCTTTATTTCACTTTAATTTTCACTTCGTTTCACGTCACCATTAAGCCCTTCTGTGAAAATGAGCGGACCAAAGAGAAGGAAAGTGGACAGCGAATGCCGAGTGTTTAATAAGGAGTGGACAACAAAATACTTCTTCACTGAAGTCCGATCAACGGCTGTATGTCTGATATGCCAAGAAGCTGTTGCGGTTTTCAAAGAGTACAATATCAGCCGTCACTTTGCCACGAAGCATGCRAACTATGCTAGCAAGCAGTCAACACAAGAACGGGCGGCTACTGCTCAGAGGTTGGCAGCTAATTTACAGAGTCAACAGAACTTTTTTCACCGACAAACTGCAATTCAAGAGTCAAGTACCAAGGCAAGTTATTTGCTGGCATTCAAAAATTAAGCAAAGGCTAGTAAGGCCTTCTCCGAAGCGAGTTTTTGAAAAAGGTGCATGGTAGGAGACAGCAGGGTCTCTTGTGTCCAGAGGCAAAGCCAACGTTTGAAAAAATCGAGTTAGCACGCAGGGACAAGGACTCGCCACGTGGAACTGATTGACGAAGATATAGTTCAGCGAGTTAAAACAAAAGGCGGAGTCCTTGTAAGTTATATTCACTAGCACTGGATTGAAAGTAACGACATAAAAGACACTGGCTCAAGCTCCTAATTTTTTTTAATTTAATGGGAAATCGAAGAATTCCCGAGCTGACGACAACGAAACTGGCTTTGTGACTTTGCGGTTTGCTGTGGACCATATTTCCACATCGAATGAGCCCTGAACGTGAAGCAACAGCGGAAAGAGCAGTTTGCGCCACGACATTACACCAAATGTGAGAGCCTTCAAATCCAAGCTGGTTTTATTCTCCAGGCAAATGTCAAACAAATCTTTCGCACATTCCCCACACTAGCCGTGCAGAAAGAGGCCGCCCGAAATGCGAAGAAATACTGCAAATCCCTGGACGATCTGCACAGAGAATTTTCCGTCGTTTCTGTGATTTTGAAAAAATTGACAAGTCACTCAACTGTGGGTCCTGTCCCCTGTCACAAGACCCCGAATCAGCACCGCAGGAGCTGCAATTGGAACTGATCGATCTTCAGTCTGACTCCGTCTCAAAGGAGAAGTTCAAGTCTCTTAAACTGAATGACTTTTACGCTTCACTTAACGAGACCGCGTTTCCAAACCTCCGGAGGACGGCGCAAAAGATGCTGGTGTTGTTTGGCTCGACCTACGTGTGTGAGCAGACGTTTAGCGTCTATGAAAATCAACAAAGCCATCACAGATCCAAGTTAACTGACCAACACCTCAGATCTGTCCTGAGAATTGCCACAACAAAACTAACTCCAGACTTTGATGGCACTGGCAAAAAAGGGAGAACCAACAACCACTGTTCCCACTGAAATGGTGAGTTTTTCTTGCTGTGTTATGAAAAAATGCATATGGAAAGTTTGGAAGTGCGTCTTTTAATTAAGAGCAATGCGCATTTACGCACAGCAGCGGTACAGTAGCTTTATTAACACGCCGCACATCGCTCTTTAATTTAAATTTAAATTTCAGCTGCAGGTAGGATATTTAATACAGCCTATGTCTGTGTGCTTGCGAACGATACACGTGTACTGTTTGCGCGTGAAGGCGAGGGCGTCCGTGGCGAGTTTGTAAGAGCGCGCGTCAGGACAATCCATCCATGATTTTTTTTCGGAGTTTAACACAAGTAGATATTATTGAGCTTGAGTATTTCGTTGTGTAATAATATGTTTTGAATGTTGAAAGTGATTCCATTTTTCAATAAATGTTGATTTCTTTAACTTTGCACCTTCGATTGAAACTTATTAAAAACAGACGCAATCTTGATAAATCACAGTGCGTATGTTATTTTAATCTATTTACATTTCCTCATCCCGGTATCTGCAAAATAGTATGTAAATGCCATATCTTGCATATTCCTTGAGACAAATTTATTAACTGATAAGGGCTATTTTTCACATTTGAAAGACAGTTAATAAATTGGGTTGTAGTGTTCTTACTGTGCTATGAGGTTTGCACACACTACATTTAATGCTTTAGTATATCCGGCCCAAACACTCCCTCCAAATGCTCCTGGCCCGGCCCCTCTGTCAAATTTTAGAACCCATTGTGGCCCGCGAGTCAAAAAGTTTGCCCACCCCTGTTCTACACACACGTGTAAAGGGATAAAGAATATGTACATAAAGATATATGAATGAGTGATGGTACAGAACGGCATAGGCAAGATGGTATAGAGTACAGTATATACCGATGAGATGAGTAATGTAGGGTATGTAAACATAAAGTGGCGTATAGCATCATCTGTCCGTCAACAACTCATCTGTGGGAACGTGGCGGCTCTCAACAGCAGAAAGAGCTGGCCCCTACTATCCGAGAGATTGTTTGTGAGGAGATTATCTGCCCTCGACATGCAATTTAAACGGGTAAATGATTCACTCGCATTGCTCACTTCTGAAGTTGGATGCCTATTCAACTGAAGCGGAGAGTCTGGAGAACACAGCCAATGATTATAGAGGGGCGACTCCATCACCTGGAAACAGCGTGAGCTAAACTAGAAGATAGAATCAATCACCCAAAAAAGGAGAGATCGCTTGCAAATCATTCCCGTAAATTCAATGTGCGTGTCTCAGGACTTGAAACTGGTGTGGAGGCGGCCAACCCAACTTCCTTCATTAGTAATATTTTCTATAAACTGTTCAGGCGGGAGAAGCTGGGTCCCATGTCGCTAATTAACATTACGCACCGCGCAGGTCCTCTCCAGAATGGGTCTCGCTCACAGGAGGCTGGTGTCGCCTTAATTGGGGAGGACGGAAACCACGTGTTTTGATACCATTCCATCTATTCCATTCCAGCCATTATTATCTGCTCACACTCCTCTCACCAGCCTCCTGTGGTCTCGCTGTACGATTGTACGAATCCACAGCGAATTGTTCGCCTTGCAACGGAATCGGGGGCTCCTGACCTACGCTGAGAAGAGGATCAGTATAAACCCAGATCTGACTGTTGAAACAACAGAAAGGTGACCTACACTGTGTGGAGATCCCAGCTACGCGAGCTAAATCTTGAGATGAGGCTTCATCCACCCGGGCAAAACTCATCTTGACCTTTTTCAGAACACAACACACGTTCTTTAATGCCATTGAGGCTCAAGACTTCTTGGAGAATCGCATCAAACCCAAACACACAAGGGGAACGAGTGGACAGATGGAATCCCAATATGACTTGCTCAATATTCCGCGGTATTCTATCCATGCACGTCACGCAGCCTAGCATATGGCGGCTGTATGCTGCCCTCAGCATAAGAAGATGATTAGGACACCCCCCCCAAGTGGATACAGGAACACTATTGCTGAGCATTGGACTGTTAATATTATTATATTGCCTATGGAACAGGAGGACATTAACACACTGATGACACCATGCCAATTAAGGAACAATGGACAATATTGAGGTGTCAATAGGACTGGGGCAGATGCACGATTTGAGAGCATCCTGTCGGGCTGTATCACCGCCTGGTACGGCAATTGCACCGCCCCTTATCCACAGGGCTCTCCAGAGGGTAGTGAGGTTTGCCCAACGCATCACCGGGTGGCAAATTACCTGCCCTCCAGGACACCTACAGCACCCGATGTCACAGGGAGGCCAAAAAGATCATCAAGGACATCAACCACCCGAGCCACTGCCTGTTCACCCCGCTATCATCCAGAATGTGAGGTCAGTACAGGTTCATCAAAGCTGGGACCGAGAAGCTGTTTTTCAGTGTCTATCTCAAGGCCATCAGACTGTTAACACAACTGTTCATAAAGGTTCATTTGGTGGAGATGTGAATACAGCACTAATTTTGCTTTTATTAAAAACAAGGTAAGGAGCCACCCATTCATTCACTATCACCCACTATCTTTGATAAACACAGATATTAAACTGTTTTACAAAATGTTATCTTCCCGTCTCGAGACTTAATTACCCAAATTGCTCCAAACGGTTTTGTTAAACTTTATTCTCGGGCATTCCGAGTGGCGCAGCGGTCTAAGGCATGCGGTGCTAGAGGCGTCACTACAGACCCGGGTTCGATCCCGGGCTGTATCACCACCGGCTTTGATCGGGAGTCCAAAAGTGCGCCGCACAATTGGCCCAGCGGTGTCCGGGTTATGGGAGGTTTTGTCCGAGTGGGCTTTACTTGGCTCATCGCGCTCTAGCGACTCCTTGTGGTGGGCCAGGCACCTGCAGGCTGACCAAGGTAGTCAGTTGAATGGTTCCTCCCACACATTGGTGCGGCTGGCTTCCGGGTTAAGTGGGCTGGTGTTAAGAAGCGCGGTTTGGCAGGTCATGTTTTGGATGAAGCCTGACTCGACCTTTGCCTCCCGAACCCGTTGGGGAGTTGCAGCGATGAGACAATCGAAATTGGGGAGAAAAAGGGGTAAAATACAACGGGAAAATATATAATAATACTTTATCCTTGGTTAACCTCTGTCGCCTATTACACATCTTAGATGCTTCATACAGCCTTGGGCTGTTTTCTCTCTCCATGCAGAAAACCGTTTTGATAGACTAGAATGGTCATATCTCTGGTCTGTATTGGAACATGTGGGACTTGGCTCCAATTTCATTCATATGATTAAAATACGATATGCTAATCCCTCAGCCATAGTAATTAGAGGAAATAACTGTTCTGCTCTGTTCACAATCACTAGAAGTCCAGGTAATCTACTGATCACATCATCTCAGTATACATATACATGATATTTTACTATATCAAGACAATGTATCTCAGTCGGTCGCTTATACATTGAAGATCATAGATAAATTATAAAATGAATCTAACCAAATCAGCCTTACTGCTTCCCCGATGGAGGCCTACGATTTCATGTTTTAGAAACATACATTTAAATGGATAATGTACTTGTAATGTACCTCCTCCTCCCAAACATAAAATTACAAAACAAATTTGAAAAAATTGGGCTTAGTTTTAGTAAATTTGCGGTGTACAAATTATTTGTATTTTCCGGCCACCAGACCATTCACTCTCAACATAAAATTGTCCCGTGGCTGAATCTAGTTGCCTAGCCCTGATGTACGCCTAGCACACCTGAGTGGCCTCTGTGATGTTGTTACTGTGTTAATTTGCAGGTATAAGAGGAACTTAATGTGAACGTGAAACAGCGGTGTTCCTCAGTGTGACTCTGTCCTGTGGGTGGCCTATGGGTTGAGTGTTTTACCTGACTGTCCTGTCTCCTGTGCTGTTCTCAGATCAGTCCCAGGGCCATGTTGTTCGGTCACACAGCCTCCATCACCTGCCTGTCTAAAGCCAGCCCCTGCAGTGACAAGCAGTACATCGTCAGCGCCTCAGAGAGTGGGTGAGTAGTGAATACAGTAGGCCACAGGGAGCCAATCAGTTGTGTTGTGACAAGGTAGGGGTGGTATACAGAAGAGAGACCTATTTGATAAAAGACCAAGTCCATATTATGGCAAGAACAACTCCAATAAGCAAAGAGAAACGAAAGTCCATCGTTACTTTAAGACATGAAGGTCAGTCAATACGGAACATTTCAAGAACTTTGAAAGTATCTTCAAGTGCAGTCGCAAAAACCATCAAGTGCTGTGATGAAACTGGCTCTCATGAGTACGGTACCACAGCCTCAGAAATTGCAGCTCAAATAAATGTTTCACAGAGTTCAAGTAACAGACACATCTCAACATTAACTATTCAGAGGAGACTGCGTGAATCAGGCCTTCATGGTCAAATTGCTGCAAAGAAACCACTACTAAAGGACACCAATAAGAAGAAGAGACTTGCTTGGGGCAAGAAACACGAGCAATGGACATTAGACCGGTTGGGATCTGTCACCGCTGTGTCTTTGTGAGACGCAGAGTAGGTGAACGGATGATCTCCACATGTGTGGTTCCCACCGTGAAGCATGGAGGAGGAGGTGTGGGGGTACTTTGCTGGTGACACTGTCAGTGATTTATTTAGAATTCAAGGCACACTTAACCTGCATGGCTACCACAGCGTTCTGCAGCGTACGCCATGCCATCTGGTTTGCGCTTAGTGGGATTATCATTTGTTTTTCAACTAGACAATGACCCAACACACCTCCAGGCTGTGTAAGGTCTATTTGAACAAGAAGGAGAGTGATGGAGTGCTGCATCAGATGACCTGGCCTCCGCAATCACCTGACCTCAACATAATTGAGATTATTTGGGATGAGTTGGACTGCAGAGTGAAGGAAAAGCAGCCAACAAGTGCTCAGCACATGTAGGAACTCCTTCAAGACTGTTGGTAAAGCATTCCAGGTGAAGCTGGTTGAGAGGATGCAAAGCTGTTATCAAGGCAAAGGGTGGCTACTTTGAAGAATCTCAAATAGAAAATATATTTTGATTTGTTTAACACTTTTTTTGGTTACTACGTGATTCCTTATGTGTTGTTACACTACATGACTAAAAGCATTTGGACACCTGCTCATAGAACATCTCATTACAAAATGTTGGCCATTTTAATATGGAGTTCGTCCCTTGTTTGCTGCTATAAATTCCTCCACTCTTCTGGGAAGGCTTTCCACAAGAAGTTGTAACATTCCTGCAGGGAGTGTTAGTGAGGTCGGGCACTGATTTTGGGCGATAAGGCCTGGCTCGCAGTCAGCGTTCCAATTCATCCCAACGGGTTGAGGTCAGGGCTCAATCAAGTTCTTCCACACCGGTCTTGACAAACCATTTCTGTATGGACCTCACTTTGTGCACGGGGGGCATTGTCATGCTGAAACAGGAAAGGGCCTTCCCCAAAATGTTGCCTCGAAGTTGGAAGCACAGAATGTCATTGTATGCTGTAGCGTTAAGATTTCCCTTCACTGAAACTGAGGCCTAGCCCAAACCATGAAAAACAGCCCTAGACCATTACTCCTCCTCCACCAAACTTTACAGTTGGCACTATGCATTGTGGCAGGTAAGCGTTCTCCTGGCTTCTGCCAAACCCAGATTCGTCTGTCRGACTGCCAGATGGTGAAGTGTGATTCATCCCTCCAGAGAACGCGTTTCCACTGCTCCACTATCTAATGGCAGCGAGTTTAACACCACTCCAGCCGACACTTGGCTTTGCGCATGGTGATCTTAGGCTTGTGTGAGGCTGCTCAGCCATGGAAACCCACTTCCTGAAGCGCTCGCCAAACAGTTGTTGCGCTGACGTTGCTTCCAGAGGCAGTCTGGAGCTCGGTAGTGAGGGTTACAGTTGAGGACAGACAATTTCTACTCGCGACGCTCTTCAGAGTCTTCAGCACTCGACGGTCCCGTTCTGTGATATTGTGTGGCCTACCACTTTATGGTTGAGCCGTTGTTGCTCCTAGATGTTTCCACTTCACAATAACAACACTTATAGCTGACCTGGGCAGCTCTAGCAGGGCAGAAATTTGACAAATTGACTTGTTGGAAAGGTGTCATCCTATGACGGTGCCACGTTGAAAGTCCCTGAGCTCTTCAGAATGGGCCCTTCTACTGCCAATGTTTGTCTATGGAGATTGCATGGTAGTGTGCTCGATTTTTATACACCTGTCAGCAACGGGTGTGGCTGAAATAGCCTAATCCACTAATTTGAAGGGGTGGGTCCACATGCTTTTGTGTGTCTGGTGGTAGTGATTGCTCTAATGTAGTCTATTCACCATCTGCTTTGTGTGCAGGGAGATGTGCCTGTGGGATGTCAACGATGGACGCTGTATTGAGTTCACTAAGCTGGCCTGCGCTCACACAGGGATCCAGGTAACGTATATGACCCTAACTTTTCTCACCACACGTCTGTAGTCCATGGCGCTTTTTCATGTCTGCTGTCTTTGATTCCTCGGTTTGAGGAGGAAGTGAGGAAAGAACTGGAACTGAGGAAACACCGATTGAGACAGAATCTAATCCCGCTCTTCTCTTCTCTCTAGTTCTATCAGTTCACCATCGGTACGCAGCGTGAGGGTCGTCTGCTGTGTAACGGACATTACCCAGAGATCCTAGTGGTGGACGCCACCAGCCTGGAGGTCCTCTACTCCCTCGTCTCTAAGATCTCTCCTGATTGGATCAGCTCCATGAGTATCATACACTCACATCGCACACAAGGTAGCCTACTTCACGCTATGCTATACAATACTATCCTATGCTCTGCTATACAATACTATCCTATATTATGCTATGTTATACTATGCATCATACGCACACCACACACAAGGTCAGTCAACCATAGGGTTCCAAAATTTAAGAAGCTTTACCAGGTTTTTCAAAATCCCTTTTGGATGATTCCCAGAATCAGTAGGGAATAAGCAGGGAGGGAATCCTCCCAAATGTGATTTTTAGAAAATGTAACTGAACTTTGCACCCCTAGTCCTCCAGCACGGCTTACATCAGCCACTCTGTCTGCCGTCGACGAACAGTCCACTATCGCTTCTAAAACTTGATTAGATAGACCTCTGACCATGGTAACGTTGTTCAACCGTCATGGTAACGTTGTTCAACCGTCATGGTCTGTATTTGCCATGGTAACGTTGTTCAACCGTCATGGTCTGTATTTGCCATGGTAACGTTGTTCACGTCATGGTCTGTATTTGGCCATGGTAACTGTTGTTCAACCGTCATGGTCTGTAATTTCGCATGGTAACGTTGTTCACCCGTCATGGTCTGTATTTACCATGGTAACGTTGTTCAACCGTCATGGTCTGTATTTCCATGGTAACGTTGTTCAACCGTCATGGTCTGTATTTACCATGGTAACGTTGTTCAACCGTCATGGTCTGTATTTACCATGGTAACGTTGTTCAACCGTCATGGTCTGTATTTCCATGGTAACGTTGTTCAACCGTCATGGTCTGTATTTACCATGGTAACGTTGTTCAAACCGTCATGGTCTGTATTTACCATGGTAACGTTGTTCAACCGTCATGGTCTGTATTTTCCATGGTAACGTTGTTCAACCGTCATGGTCTGGTATTTGCCATGGTAACGTTGTTCAACCGTCATGGTCTGGTATTTAACCATGGTAACGTTGTTCAAACCGCCATGGTCTGTATTTACCATGGTAACGTTGTTCAACCGTCATGGTCTGTAATTTTTACCATGGTAAGTTGTTCAACCGTCATGGTCTGGTATTTGCCATGGTAACGTTGTTCAACGCGGTCATGGTCTGTATTTCCATGGTAACGTTGTTCCCAACCGTCATGGTCTGTATTTACCATGGTAACGTTGTTCAACCGTCATGGTCTGTATTTACCATGGTAACGTTGTTCAACCGTCATGGTCTGTATGTCTGTATTGAGCCATTGATAGTTGATGCAAACTGTAAACGCCTGCCTAAAATGTATCGGTCTGTGCTTTGCATCGTCACAATTCTTGCTTTTGTAAAAACACTTTATTAAACAATTATAGCCACTGTTAGACTGACACTATGCCTGTGTGTGTGTGTGTCCTCATCATAATGTGTGTGTGTGTCCTCATCATAATGTGGGTGTGTGTGTCCTCATCATAATGTGGGTGTGTGTGTCCTCATCATTGTGTGTGTCCTCATCATTGTGTGTGTCCTCATCATTGTGCGTGTCCTCATCATTATGTGTGTCCTCATCATTGTGTGTGTCCTCATCATTGTGCGTGTCCTCATCATTGTGCGTGTCCTCATCATTATGCGTGTCCTCATCATTATGCGTGTCCTCATCATAATGTGTGTGTGTGTGTCCTCATCATTGTGCGTGTCCTCATCATTATGCGTGTCCTCATCATAATGTGTGTGTGTGTGTGTCCTCATCATAATGTGTGTGTGTCCTCATCATAATGTGTGTGTGTCCTCATCATAATGTGTGATATCCTTTCAGAAGACACAGTGGTAGCAGTATCAGTCACTGGGATACTGAAGGTGTGGATCATCACACAGGATGTCAGCAGGATGCAGGTAGAGTGGGACCGAGGCACATCAGCCTCTACTAGATGTTGTGGTGACCATGCTGTTAGCTACCACACAATACTCATATTAACCAGGATTCGTTCCAGCTAATGACTATTGGGACTAATTAGAGTAACTGGGACACATGCAGACAATTCAAATGTTTTTTACGGTTCCCAGGAACATTAGCGGTCGCTAAGTGGGATGGAAATGAATAATGAATTTGAGTCACCTCTAAGTGTGTGTTCCTCTTCCTGTTTCTCACCAGGATCTGGATCCTGTGTTTGAGGAGGAGTCTAAGCCCATCTACTGTGGGGGCTGTCAGAGCATCTCTTTCTGCACCTTCACACAGCTCTCTCTGCTGGTGGTCTGCTCCAAGTACTGGAGGGTAGGTGGCTAGAGCTCATGCTCCCTGGGTCTCTCCCTCACTGCCCTGGTTGAAACATTCATAGAATCACACTGTAGACCTAGCCCCCTTAGATTAGGTCTGATTCTAGATCTGTTTATGCTGTGTTGTGGTTGTTGTCAAGACGACACAAACAGATCTGGCATCAGGCTACAGTAGCGCGTAGCTTTGTGTTTGAGTCTTTGGCATGGGGGTTGCAACAACTCTTCATCTTGGACTAATGTATCCTGAAATGTTTGTGTCAGGTGTTTGATGCAGGGGACTATTCCTTGCTGTGCTCGGTGCCCAGTGAGAACGACCAGTCCTGGACCGGAGGAGACTTCATCGCCGCTGACAAGATTATCATCTGGACCGAGGACGGATGCTCCTACATCTACAAGCTCCCCGCCAGGTGAGGAACAACATCACCTGTATAGGAGACATGTGTTATGTTAGCCTGTTAGCCTGTTAGCCTGTTAGCCTGTTAGCCTGTTAGGCTGTTAGCTTGTTAGGCTGTTAGCTTGTTAGGCTGTTAGCTTGTTAGGCTGTTAGCTTGTTAGGCTGTTAGCTTGTTAGGCTGTTAGCTTGTTAGGCTGTTAGCTTGTTAGGCTGTTAGCTTGTTAGGCTGTTATCATGGTGTCTGTTATGTTGTCTGTTATACTCGTTGTACCCTTCTACATCTTCTACTCACCTGACAACTATGAATGAATGTAATATATATATATTTTTTTAAATGCACAGTGCAATTATCACTAATATATTATTTCCCATGTTATATCCTAACTAGACAATAGGCTATAAAGGCCTGTGGAAAGTTGTGTAATGTAACTAAAACCAGGGAGGATGAACCAAACTAGACTCATTTGGTGAATTTGCGATGTATGTACGTTAAGACATTTGAGATACAGTTTACTAAGAGATACAGAGCATTCGGAAAGAAATTCAGACGCCTTCCCTTTCTCCACATTTTGTTACGTTACAGCCTTATTCTAAAATGGACAAAATACTTATTTTTTTTTGTCATCAATCTACACACAATACCCATAATGACAAAGCGAGGACAGTTTTTTTTCAGTTTTTATTTTTTCAACAAAACAGAAATACCTTATATACATACACTACCGTTCAAAAGTTTTGAGTCATTTAGAAATGTCCTTGTATTTGAAAGAAAAAAAAAAAAAAAATCCTTTTTAAAATAACATGACATTTATCAGAGGCGTCTGCTTCTCAAACTAGTCACTAATGTACTTGTCCTCTTGCTCAGTTGTGCACTGAGGCCTCCCACTCTTTCTATTGGTTAGAGCTGGTTAGAGCTAGTTTGCGCTGTTCTGTGAAGGGAGCGTTGTACAAGATCTTCAGTTTCTTGGCAATTTCTCACATGGAATAGCCTTCATTTCTCAGAACAGGAATAGACTGATGAGTTTGAGAAGGAAGTGCATTGTCTCTGGCCATTTGGAGCCTGTAAACGAACCCACAAATGCTGATGCTCCAAATTCTCAACTAGTCTAAAGAAGGCCAGTTTTATTGCTTCTTTAATCAGGACAGCAGTTTTCAGCTGTGCTAACATAAAGGGTTTTCATACGATCAATTAGACTTTTAAAATTATTAACTTGGATTAGCTAACACAACGTGCCATTGGAACACAGGAGTGATGGTTGCTGATAATGGGCCTCTGTACGCCTATGTAGATATTCCATAAAATAGTTTACCGTTTCCAGCTACAATAGTCATTTACAACATTAACAATGTCTACACTATATTTCTGATACAGTTGATGTTATTTTAATGGACAAAAAATGTGCTTTTTCTTTCAAAAACAAGAATTTCTAAGTGACCCTAAACTTTTGAAAGGTGGTGTTAAGTATTCAGACCCTTTGCTATGAGACTCGATGTTGAGATCAGGTGCATCCTGTTTCCATTGATGATCCTTGAGATGTTTCTACCACCACCTCTGGTAAATTCAATAGTTTGGACATGATTATTTTGGAAAAGAAACACACCTGTCTATATAAGTTCCCACAGTTGACAGTGCATGTCAGAGAGAGAAAACAAGCCATGAGGTTGAAGGAATTGTCTGTAGCGCTCCGAGACAGGTTTGTTAGAGGCACAGATCTGGGGAAGGGTAACAAAAAATGTCTGCAGTATTGAAGATCCCCAAGAACACAGTGGCCTCCAAGTTTGGAACCACTAACACTCCTCCTAGAGCTGGCCGCCCGGCTAAACTGAGTGATCGGGGGAGAAGGGCCTTGGTCAGGGAGGTGACCAGAACCTGATGGTCACTCTGACAGAGCTCCAGAGTTCCTCTGTGGAGAACGTTGTCCTTCTGGAGGTTCTCCCATCTCCACCAATCAGGCCTTTATGGTAGAGTGGCCAGACAGAAGCCACTCTTCAGTAAAAGGCACTTGGCAGCCCGCTTGGAGTTTGCCAAAAGGCACCTAAAGACTCTCAGACAATG
The DNA here is from genome assembly GCF_002910315.2 of Salvelinus sp. IW2-2015. Lineage (NCBI taxonomy): Eukaryota > Metazoa > Chordata > Actinopteri > Salmoniformes > Salmonidae > Salvelinus > Salvelinus sp. IW2-2015. Next base: position 42,689 of record NW_019942977.1, on the reverse strand, counting down.
AGAAACAATATTCTCTGGTCTGATGAATCCAAGATTGAACTCTCTTCCCTGAATGCCACGCGTCACGTCTGGAGGAAACATGGCACCATCCCTACGGTGAAGCATGGTGTTGGCAGCGGCAGGGACTGAGAGACTAGTCGAGGGGAAAGATGAACGGAGCAAAGGACAGAGAGCCTTGAGGAAAACCTAGTCCAGAGCGCTCAGGACCTCAGACTGGGGTGACGGTTTACCTTCCAACAGGACAACGACCCTAAACACACAGCCAAGACAATGCAGAAGTGGCTTCAGGACAAGTCTCGGAATGTCCTTGAGTGGCCCAGCCATAGCCCGGACTTGAACCCAATCGAAAATCTCTGGAGAGACCTGAAAATAGCTGTTCAGCGACACTCCCCATCCAACCTGACAGAGCTTGAGAGGATCTGCAAAGAAGAATGGGAGAAACTCCCCAAATACAGGTGTGCCAAGCTTGTAGTGTCATACCCAAGAAGACTCGAGGCTGCAATCACTGACAAAGTGCTTAAACAATGTACTGAGTAAAGGGTCTGAATACTAATTTAATTGTGATATTTCACTTTTAGGTTTTTATTAAATTAGCAAACATTTCCAAAATCCTGCTTTTGCTTTGTCATTGTGTGTAGATTGATGAGGGTGGGGGGCGATTTAATCCATTTTAGAGTAAGCCTGTAATGTAACAAAATGTGGATTAAGTTATAGGGTCTGAATACTTTCCGAATGCACTCTATACTCGGTTCTTTGTGCCTGCCTCTCTTCTCCCCCGCGCTGGCTCGCCAGCTCTTTATCTGCGCTAATGATACCAGCGTGTGTTAAGTCTTCCGTCTGTTGCCTGTAGAATATCCTATAAATTGACGACAGGCCCGGTTTTCCTGAAGTTGCAAGACATTGCAAGCTAAGAAATTGCGAGATTAAACTTTTTATTAATACCGATGGATAGGCCTAGTGCACGATCCTGCCTGTCTGCCTGGTGGCCGACCTGCCTTTATTGGTGCCCCTCTCTCTCCGTTCCTTGCTAGCTTGCTATGAAAGATGCGTGTGTCTCGGGAGTACAACTAATCGGTCTCCTCTGTTCCCAAAATACTGAATCTTAGGAGTCGAGTCGTCAATTCCGAGTGGAATCGACTCTTGACACAGAATTGTGAGTCAACACCGGTAGTAGACGTGCAAGGACTCAAGTCATCAATTATTTTGGAGTCCACTCTCCACCGCTACGTCATCGTCGTTAACAATTGTAAAAATGGCATAGAAAGGAAAGCGACAGCAGTTCCTATATGGAATTGCGGTCCAGTGATGGTAGTACAGGTGCGATGCTTCATCATCTGAAAGGGACGTAAACCCGAACCATTGCTGGCAGCAGCACAGCTGCATTGTGGTTCTTTTATGAACTTATCGTTTTGTGCAGTTTAGAACGTTAAGTCAATTTATCACATTACTATTGACTACCACCCTTGATTTTGATTGGTGCCTAAAGATGATACACAGTATTGCCGTCAGCTATGATACATGCGTGGAAAGGAACTAGTTTCCCAGGAAGCAATAGACAATTTTCAACTATATTCATGTTTGTGGAAACTTTGAACATAAGAGTTATATGTAAGAGTACACCTGGACTAAACCAAGTTTTACTTCACTTCCTCTTCTATTGGATTGTGTGCGTCTGGTAAGTGGCTCTGAAAATCTTTTTTGATATTTGCCACTATGGTTTTCACTTGAGACTAGCGGTTAGTTAGTTGTAGTTGGTTTGGTTTAGCAGGGAAACCACTAGTCAGAAAGGCTGTTCCTCTTCTACGTGCCAATCCGTAAGAAACCATTCTGAGGTGGATTTCCCTGTTAGGTTTAGTTTGTTTTACAGGTTTGTGTGTTTTACAGTTGGATTAGTTAGTTCTAGTTTAGTTGATTTGTCGGCGGTGAGAGAAATAACTAAACTGGGCTGACCTCTGTTCCTCTCTCTCTCTCTCTTTCTCTCCCTCTCTCTCTTTCTCTCCCTCTCCCTCTCCCTCTCCCTCTCCCTCTCCCCCTCCCTCTCTCCCTCCCTCTCCCTCTCCTCCTCCCCCTCCCCCTCCCTCTCTCCCAGCTGTCTGCCTGCCAGTGAACACTTCCGTACTGATGTAGGAAAGACTGCCGAAGGGTCCATCCCACCTCTGGTGTACAGCATCGCGGACCGCACAGACAAACAGGTTACTCCTCTCCATCCATCACTCTAACACGCACACACACAATCACTCACTCTCAGTGAAGAGCTTTCTGGTTTCAAGACAGAAATAAGATCTATTTTGAAGTAATGAATTACTTTTTGTTACAACCCGACCCTGTCCACCTCCATGCTCTCTCTCATGTTGAAGAGAGTCAACAGCACTGCTAGGGTCAGTCCTTTAACTTGGTAACGGACTGTCTTTTGTTGTTTGTCAATGTCTTTGTTTTGTCTTTTAGGGTGCCAGTCTGTTAGCCCGGGGTGCCAGTCTGTTAGCCCGGGGTGCCAGTCTGTTAGCCCGGGGTGCCAGTCTGTTAGCCCGGGGTGCCAGTCTGTTAGCCCGGGGTGCCAGTCTGTTTTTGCTTTCTCGCCAAATGTGACAATGAGTGGCGAGGAGTTGGCAAGAATGGCACAAACAGATCTGGGATCAGGCTAGTGTTGTGTGTACTGTATTTAATTTAGGATGTACATAGTCTACATATTCATTTCCTGTCTGCCTTTCTGTTGTTTTTCTTCTTATTGTTTTACTCTTTGTCTGTCTGTCTGTCTTATTACCCTCCCCCCCCCACCCCAATGGGCCTTGGCCCTGATCGGAGGGCGTGTACTCCTCAGACTGAGGAGTCTGGTGAGGGGGTAGACATGGTGGTGCTGTGCCACCCTGCCAGCGGAGTAGACTTGGAGCTCTACACCCCAGAGCTGCTATTCCACCAGCAGCCTCTAGAGGCACCAGTAAGCTGCAGTGTACAGCAGGAGAGAGGCACACACTGGCTCTGTCCAGCAGGGGGAGCCCTCAGCTCTCAGTCACAGATTCAGCACATCCACTCAATGTTCAGAGATGAAGCATGCAGACCGGGGATAGGAAGATGTATGTTGGTGTAATGTTATGGGGCAATTACCGATAACAACATTTAGTGCCCCATGTATAGTATACTAGTGATTTGATCAATACCATATTTGATGTTGATTAAAAGTAGACACAGCGATATGACGTAGTTGCAGAACGTAATCAGCGTTGTGGGGCAATTTCCTCAACAACTACGAGCTTTGAAGCACGAGGATCAACTTCTCCCCTATTTTGGTCCCGTGACTAACCGTGTGAAGCCAACCCGTGCACATGCTCAGATACTGTGTGAGAGTACAGTCTTGCATCTTGCTCATCTCAATGTCTGCGTTGCTGCTCGTGGGCAATGTCATTTCGCTGAGTCTATTTTCAAATTGGTATCCAAAATTGTTACTAATATAGTCTTTGATCTGTATTATCTTGATGGAGACATGCCTGATAATCGATCTGCAATACATTGATCTGAATTCCGATTGACTCGCATGCTTTGGTTTATGATATATCAGCCAATCAAAATCAAATCTCCAAAGCCCCTTTTTATTTAGTAAGCTGAACAGCGATTGGATGCCTGACCTTGTGACGTGTGCACCTCTACGATGCTGTCTTTCTGATTGGCCAGTTCTCTCAACTCACTCTGGCTCACCTGATTCCATGCTCCTCCCACTAAAATCTCAAAATCATCAATCTCATCTTGGTCTTCACACTGGTGCAGATGCATGCCAAGTCCCTAAACTGCTTTCCCTCTGGAAATCAGATCAAGACTTAGATAATGACATATGATGCATTGATAACAGGTAGACCCAGTGGAAGAAGAGTGGAAGCCATTCTTAGGTTCTTGTGTGTTGTTTTTCCCCCCCTTTCTATTCTCTAGTCATTCTCCAACACTCCAGTGCCTTTGTCTTAAATATATTTTTTAATATTTTGGATTGAGTTAATCTTTCACATCAATCTTTGATTCGTTTTCTCTGTCTTCTCTCGTGTGTGTTCTCGTGTGTGTGTGCTTCTGTGTGACCCGATGGGCGTGGCACTTTGACTTTTTTGTAGGCTATTTGTGAGTCAACTTGTCTATAATTAGATACATGCAGCTTCTCTGTCATTACTTATTGCCCTAAAAGACTAAATAAACCCTAAATAAAGCTCACCAAAAAAGATGTCGTACATCGATAGAATGAATTTCTCAATTGAGTTGACACAGGTAAAGGTTTCTCTTTAATTTCTGCTTCTCTCACACAGAAAATAAGTTTAGGGACCGGGGATAAAAAACATGAACTCAACCACAACAAAAAAAACTGGAACATTTCCAAGTTCGACTGGTTTTAAGGGAGTTAAAATTTGAAAACAAGATGTTTCTGATAAGATTTCAGTTCGGCTTGCATGCATATTTATTGTGGTTGAAATATTATCAGCTCTGACGATGCTGATAAAGATAGCACCTCCCTGACCACGCAGTCATTCTCTCAAGATGCTGAAATAAATAATATTTCTCCACTCGTGTTCCCGAGTCACAATTTGACTGCTTAATTCTGCAGGAGTTAACATTATGTGAGGGGTTATAGTTAACATTATATGAGGCTATGTGAGGGGTTATAGTTAACATTATATGAGGCTATGTGAGGGGTTATAGTTAACATTATATCGAGGCTATGTGAGGGGTTATAGTTAACATTATATGAGGCTATGTGAGGGGTTATAGTTAACATTATTATGAGGCTATGTGAGGGGTTATAGTTAACATTATATGAGGCTATGTGAGGGGTTATAGTTAACATTATTATGAGGCTATGTGAGGGTTATAGTTAACATTATATGAGGCTATGTGAGGGGTTATAGTTAACATTATTATGAGGCTATGTGAGGGTTATAGTTAACATTATTATGAGGCTATGTGAGGGGTTATAGTTAACATTATTATGAGGCTATGTGAGGGGTTATAGTTAACATTAATATGAGGCTATGTGAGGGGTTATAGTTAACATATTATTGAGGCTATGTGAGGGGTTATAGTTAACATTATTATGAGGCTATGTGAGGGGTTATAGTTAACATTATATTGAGGCTATGTGGAGGGGTTTATAGTTATCATTATCTTATGAGGCTATGTGAGGGGTTATAGTTAACATTATTATGAGGCTATGTGAGGGGTTATAGTTAACATTATATGAGGCTATGTGAGGGGTTACAGACCATCAGTCAGTGTCCAGATCTCAGACTACTGTTCCGTTTAACCCATCTGAACAGTAGCCTTCAGTTCCCTTCAAATCAAATTGTATTGGTCACATACACCTATTTAGCAGATGTTATTGTGGGTGTAGTGAAATGCTTGTGTTATTAGCTCCAACAGTGTAGCAGTATCTAACAATTCACAACCATACACACATCTAAAAGTAAAATAATGGAATTAAGAAATATATAAATATTAGGATGAGCAATGTAGGTATATACATATGAGATGAGTAAAGCAGTATATACACATGATTAATGTTACTAGTTTTACATAATTAAAGTGGCCAGTGATTCCATGTCTATGTATATGGGGCAGCAGCCTCTAAGGTGCAGGGCTGAGTAACATTATTAAAGTGGCCAGTGATTCCATGTCTATGCATATAGGGCAGCAGCCTCTAAGGTGCAGGGCTGAGTAACATTATTAAAGTGACCAGTGATTCCATGTCTATGTATATAGGGCAGCAGCCTCTAAGGTGCAGGGCTGAGTAACATTATTAAAGTGACCAGTGATTCCATGTCTATGCATATAGGGCAGCGGCCTCTAAGGTGCAGGGCTGAGTAACCGGATGCTAGCCGGCTAGTTGGCTATTTAACAGTGATGGCCTTGAGATCGAAGCTGTTTTTCAGTCTCTCGGTCCCAGCTTTGATGAACCTGTACTGACCTCGCCTTCTGGATGGAAGCGGGGTGAACAGGCAGTGGCTCGGATGGTTATTGTCCTTGATGATCGTTTTGTCCTTCCTGTGACATCGGGTGCTGTAGGTGTCCTGGAGGGCTGGCAGTTTGCCCCCAGTGATGCGTTGGGAAGACCACACCACCCTCTGGAGAGCCCTGCTGTTGCAGGCACTGCAATTGTGCATCTGTTAAAGTTTGAGGGTCTTAGCTGAATTTCTTCAGCCTCCTGAGGTTGAAGAGGCACTGTTGCGCCTTCATCACACTGTCTGTGTGGGTGGACCATTTCAGATTTGTCAGTGATGTGTACGCCGAGGAACTTGAAGCTTTCCACCTTCTCCACTGCGTCAATGTGGATGGGGGCGTGCTCCCTCTGCTGTTTTCCTGGCACCACTCCGCCAGGACCCTAACCACCTCCCTGTCGGCTGTCTCGTCATTGTTGGTCATCAGGACTTCTATGCTTGTGTCATCTGCAAAATCTATGATTGAGTTGGAGGCCATGCAGCCATGGGTGAACAGGGAGTACAATAGGGGGCTGTGCACTCAACCCTTGTGGGGCCTTGTGTTGAGGATCAGTGAAGTGAAGGTGTTGTTTCCTACCTTCACCACCTGGGGGCGGCCCGTCAGGAAGTCCAGGACCCAGTTGCACAGGGTGGGGAGATAGTAATTTAGTTCAGTTACCTTTGCTTTCTTGGTTACAGGAACAATGGTGGACATCTTGAAGCAAGTGGGGACAGCAGACTGGGATTGGGAGCGATTTAAAAACGTCCGTAAACACTCTGCTGGTCTGCGGACGCGGCTAGGGATGACGCGGCTAGGGATGACGCGGCTAGGGATGACGCGGCTAGGGATGACGCGGCTAGGGATGACGCGGCTAGGGATCATCTGGGCCTGTCAGCCTTCCGAGTTAAAACGCTGAGAAATGTCTTACTCGTTCGCCTTGGCCGACATGAGAGAGAACGAGAGAGTTTGGTTGCAAGTGTAACACGTATGATACTCTGAACCCGGGTCTGCCCGGGTTCAGAGTATCAACCAACATCTTGAGCCAAGGGCAGACACTTGTTTTGAAGTTCGCAGGCGGGACTACCGCATCACTTGACCGGACCAACTCATGTCCGCGGCTACACAAGCCAGTGCCGCGTTCAAATCATCTGGAAAGTCTTAAATTCTCCGACTTCAGTGCGTTCCTGACAACTGGAAACTCGAGGTCAAATCATGACGTCAGTGATCTTCAGGTCGGAAAGAGTTTCCCGACTCGGAATTCCAAGTTGGATGACCTCAACTTTTTGGTGGGTTTGTCTTCTCTCATTCGGAGCTCGTCCCAGTTGTCTTGAACGCACTGAAGTCGGAAGTCGGAGATTTAGAGTTCCCAGTTGTCTTGAACATTAAACCTTCCCCAAACACTCGAATGAATGTTTCAAAAATAGACATTCATCCATGAGTCAAAGAGCAGTCGGCCGGATTCGAACCATGTCGATTCTGGCATTTATTATAGTTAAGGTTACCAATCATATTCTACCTATTGATTGCCTTCACATATAATAAAACAATTGATATTAAAAATTTAAAAAAATTTAAAAAAAAAATACATCTACCACTTAAAAAATGTCAATTATATATAATCAATAAAGAATTCAGCAGAGAAACGCTGTAGCCTCAACAACAACAAAAGCCTCCAAGTAGCCTACATATAAACTCAGCAAAAAAAGAAATATATATTGTATGAACATAACAAGTTTCAAAAACTGAGACATAAACTGAACAAGTTCCACAGACGTGACTAACAGAAATTTAATAATGTGTCCCTGAACAAAAAGGGGGGGAGAAATCAAAAGTAACAGTCAGTATCTGGTGTGGCCACCAGCTGCATTAAGTACTGCAGTGCATCTCTCCTCATGGACTGCAGCAGATTTGCCAGTTTTGCTGTGAATGTTACCCCACTCTTCCACCAAGGCACCTTCAAGTTCCTGGACATTTCTGGGATGGCCCTAGCCTTCACCCCGATCAACAGGTCCCAGACGTGCTCAATGGGATTGAGATCTCGGTCTCTTTGCCGCCTGCAGAACCACTACATTTGTCTTGCAGGAAATCAACCAATAACGCAGTTGGCTGGTGTATTTGTCATGACGTAGGATCATGTCAGGTGAGCTGCAGGAAGGTACCACTTGAGGCGAAGGATGGTTCCCTGTAATGCACAGCGTTGAGATAAGTCTGCGATGACAACTGGAAGCTCATTCCGATGATGCTGTGACACACCGCCCCAGACCATGACAGACCCTCCACCTTCAAATCGATCCCGCTCCGGAGTACAGGCCTCGGTGTAACGCTCATCCCTTCAACGATAAACGCGAATCCGACCTTCACCCCTGGTGAGACAAAACCGTGACTCGTCAGTGAAGAGCACTTTTTGCCAGCCCTGTCTGGTCCAGTGATGGTGGGTTTGTGCCCATAGGTGACGTTGTTGCTTGTGATGTCTGGTGAGGACCCGCCTTAGAAGCCCTCAGTCCAGCCTCTCAGCTTATTGCGGATAGTCTGAGCACTGATGGAGGGATTGTGCATTCCTGGTGTAACTCGGGCAGTTGTTGATGCCATCCTGTACCTGTCTCGCAGGTGTGATGTTCGGATGTACCGATCCTGTGCAGGTKTTGTTACACGTGGTCTGCCACTGTCAGTCCTGTCTCCCTGTAGCGCTGTCTTAGGCGTCTCACAGTACAGACATTGCAATTTATTGCCTTGGCCACATCTGCAGTCCTCATGCCTCCTTGCAGCATACCTAAGGCACGTTCACGCAGATGAGCCTGGACCCTGGGCATCTTTCTTTTTCGTGTTTTTCAGAGTCAGTAGAAAGGCCTCTTTAGTGTCCTAAATTTTCATAACTGTGACCTTAATTGCCTTCTGTAAGTTGTTAGTGTCTTAACGACCGTTCCACAGGTGCATGTTAATTAATTGTTTATGGTTCATTGAACAAGCATGGGAAATGGTGTTTAAACCCTTTACAATGAAGATCTGTGAACATATTTAGTTTAATTTTCTTTGAAAGAAAGGGTCCTGAAAAAGGGACATTTCTTTTTTTGCTGAGTTTATTTCTGCATTGTATACAAACACCGTTACAAGCTGCCACCTGGTGGCCATTCTAAACATATTCTTCTGATATTCAAATCTTCCTGCTGCAGGATGGATTATTTTCCTCCTGCGACGAACCAGGTCAATTTAAGAKCCGACTTCTGTATATACATAAGCCTGTCAACCTACACAGATTTGACATATGGTAAACAGTAAGGAACTTCGTACATGCTACGTTTATTGTTCAGTCCGCTGATTTCCATGCTAATAAACTTCCGATGTACCTTTTTTAGTTTATTTTATATTCGGGCAATGATCAAGGTTCTTTTTTACGAGGTCCTTCATTTAACTATCACTTCTACCTTGTTTCCCAGACAGTGTCAAGTCAATTGACTGTAGTCTGAGCATCTACCTCAACATCTAGCAACCTCATATTAGGCGACCTCATGTCAGGTGACTGACTACCTGACAACCTGGCCACAGAGTGTCTCCTCCATTAGACATTAGAGGGATCCGGTTCCATCCCATCTTTTTCTGTTACCGTGACAATCACGTTAACTAGGACTTCCTGGAAATGGGGTCAGCGGGCAGGTTTCTAGGTCGTTAGGTTGGTTACCACTGTGCCTTTTTTCTACTGCAGTCAGGAACACAATTATAGCAGTGTAAATAGGTCAAATGAAAGATCAAAGTTTACGTCCCAAATGGCGCACACTTCCCTACGTAGTGCACTGCTTTATACCAGAGCCCTATGGCACCATATTCCCTACATGGTGCACTACTTTAGACGAGAGCCCTATGGCTCCCTACGTAGTGCACTACTTTAGACCAGAGCCCTATGGCACCCTATTCCCTACGTAGTGCACTACTTTAGGCCAGAGCCATATGGCACCCTATTCCCTACGTAGTGCACTACTTTAGACCAGAGCCCTATGGCACCCTATTCCCTACGTAGTGCACTACTTTAGACCAGAGCCATATGGCACCCTATTCCCTACATAGTGCACTACTTTTGACCAGGGTGCAATTAGTTTTACCGGGAAAAGGGTCAGTTAGTGAAGGACCATTAACCAGCATGCATAACTATCGATATTCAGTCCTACTAGATCTGTTAGGTAGGCAAACACAAAAAACAGATCCCGAATTTTCAGAAGTCTCTTTTTTTTTGTTCATGGCACCAGTGTTCTGCCTCAACAATTTATTGTGTCTCGCTAGCTGGTTTGTATCCAGATGATTCAGTGCTTTGCTGTCCAGAGAACTGAGTTAGGGGATATTTTAGTATGGGGGGGGGGTTGATCCCTGCATGTACTGTAGGTAACCCTGTTGGTAGTTGAGTAAGCAGTCCCTTCTTCCTGCTTGGCATCCTCTTAATATCACAGTGGTGTTTTTAGAGTGCTAAACGTTAACGGCACATCACAATGCTCCCATGGCATGAGATCATGTCCCCTTGCAACGCCGGCTTCCCCTTGTACACAGCAGAATATAATATTCTGGAGTTTTTTTTTAGATCCATGGTACAACAAGACTACGGTACGCTGTCCTGCTTTCATTCTCACCATTTACTATCCTTTAATACAATCCCTGTAGTTGTTATGAAATAATTGTTATCGTTAGGACTAGACCATTTATCTCACAGCACAAATAATGGTATTGGCATGGATATAGGACGGTGTAGGTGGTTCCTGTATGTATGTATGTTACATGGTACTGTGCTTTGCCAGAGACAGTAATGTCCTGCCGTAGATATGACCCTGAACACAGAGATATAATACTAGTGTTCACATTCTAGAACACAATTTTCCCTCCAACTAACGTTCTATGTTCCGTGTTCCAGCTGCTCATCTGTCCCCCGGTGACACGGTTCTTCTACGGCCGTCGGGAGCCCTTCCACAAGCTGCTGGTCCAGGGAGATTCAGCCGGACGCCTCACCCTCTGGAGCATCCCAGACACCTCGCCCCTGCAGCCCCTCTCCACCGCAGCAGGTACCGTTTAGTCCACTGGGTGGCGGAAGTGTCCCAAGTCTGTAGGGATGCTGCGGGTGAGAATTAGATGGCTGTTATGCCATCAGCTGGCAAAAACCAGTGAAATCAATCCCTTCCAGTGTAGGGCATGTGTAGTACATTCCTTATGGTTCATCTTCATGACTATGCAATACCACTAAGCAAAGGCCCTTCTCTGGTGTAAGTCAGGTTGGATAGATGTGTCTGTTTTGGGTCTGTATATAGTTAATACTGTTGTTCTCTACTTCCCTGTTTCTCCAGAGCTCCAGGTGTCCTCCACCATCTCCCTCCAGGAGGCCTTTGATAAGCTGGCTCCCCCGTCGGCGGGCATCATAGACCAGCTGAGTGTGACGCCCGGGTCGGAGGAGCCCATCAAGGTGACGGCCAGCGTCTACATCCCCTCCCAGGGCAGGCTGGTGTGTGGCAGAGAGGACGGAAGCATTATCCTGGTGCCCGCCACGCAGACCGCCATCGTACAGCTGCTGCAGGGAGCAGAGAACACATGCTGGCGTAGAGGTGAGGGAGGGGGGTCAGGGGAGGGGGGTCAGGGGAGAGTGGGAGGGAGGGTAGGGAGGGTAGAAGGAGGGAAGGGAGGAGGGGTCAGGGGAGAGTGGAGGAGGGAGGGGGGGTCAGGTCAGGGGAGAGTGTGGGGAGGGGGGTCAGGGGAGAATGGGTGAGGGTGAGTGGAGGGAGGGGCGTCAGGTCATGGAGGAGAGTGTGCGCAGGGGAGAGTGTTGGTGACGGGGAAGGGGGGGGTCAGAGGGAGAGTGTTGGTGAGGGAGGAAAGGTTCTGGATGAGGTAGTGCGGGGGTGGGGGTCAGGGGAGAGTGGTTGGTGAGGGAGGGAGGGGTCAGGGAGAGTGTGGGTGAGGAGGGGGGGTCAGGGCGAGATGGGTGAGAGACAGGGGAGTAGGGGGAGGGAGGGAGGGGGATGGAAAGGAAAAAAGCAAAGGGATACCTAAGACTGTTGTACATAGGGCTGTGGCGACGGCTGTTTTACCCACCCAACACGGGAGTCATGACCGCAGACAAATGCCACGTGACCGTTGAGTCATGGGAACCTCCTTTTAATCACTTCTTGGACATGTGTTAGTTAGTACCCAGCTTGTCAAACAAACCATCAGTCTAATGGCGGTTAGCTAGGACCTGGTACTCAGGGCTCTATTTGTCCCTCCATCAGGTTCTAATGGCCTGGTACTCAGGGCACTATTGTCCCTCATCAGGTCCTAATGGCCTGGTACTCAGGGTTTATTGTCCCTCCATCAGGTCCTAATGACCTGGTACTCAGGTTCTATTGTCGCCTCATCAGGTCAACCATATAATGTGCGAGATCCTCG
>NW_019942977.1:0-30328 GCF_002910315.2 Salvelinus sp. IW2-2015 | reverse complement strand
CACTCCCGGCCAACATCACAGCGCGCCCGCAGTGAAACACCCCCTTAACCCCTTTGACCAAGACGATGCGCGCCATAACACATACGGCAAGAACCAAACAGAACGCGACAAGACATCGCCTCCGGTTCCCTCAGTAGCGCTACAGACGCACCTGAAAGGGGCGAGCGCGGAGCGGAGGAGGGAGCGGGGATGGCAAAGGAAAAAAGCAAAGGGATACCTAAGACTGTTGTACATAGGGCTGTGGCGACGGCTGTTTTACCCACCCACACGGGAGTCATGACCGCAGACAAAATGCCACGTGACCGTTGAGTCATGGGAACCTCCTTTAATCACTCTGGGGACATGTGTTAGTAGTACCCAGGCTTTCAAACAACCATCAGTCCTAATGGCTGGTAACTCAGGGCTCTATTGTCCCTCCATCGGTTCTAATGGCCTGGTACTCAGGGCACTATTGTCCCTCCATCAGGTCCTAATGCCTGGTTACTCAGGGTTTCCAATTGTCCCTCCATCAGGTCCTAATGACCTGGTACTCAGGGTTCTATTGTCCCTCCATCAGGTCCTAATGGCTGTACTAGGTCTATTGTCCCTCCATCAGGTCCTAATGCCTGGTACTCAGGGCTCTATATTGTCCCTCCATCAGGTCCTAACGGCCTGGTACTCAGGGGCTCTATTTGTCCCTCCATCAGATGTCCTAACGACCTGGTACTTAGGCTTTATTGGTCCCATCCATCAGGTCCTAATGACCTGTACTCAGGGCTCTATTTGTCCCTCCCATCAGGTCCTAATGGCCTGGTACTCAGGGCTCTACTTGTCCCTCCATCTGCAGATGTCCTACATGACCTGGTACTCAGCTGGCTCTGATTGTCCCTCCCATCAGGTCCTAATGGCCTGGTACTCAGGCCTCTATTGTCCCTTCCATCAGGTCCCAATGGCCTGTTACTTCAAGGGCTCTATTGTCCTCATCAGGTCCGGTCCTAATGGCCTGGTACTCAGGGCTCTATTTTCAAATGCATTCAGAAATCACATCGAACACTCGTCATTAAAACAGTGTGTGTTTTTGAAAGTCACCTCACTGTGGTTGAAACTGAGTGAAAACATGGGTTTGTGGTGGTGGTTGTTTTGAAACCAAACACAATGAAACGGACAGTGCTTTCAATGGGGATGATTCTTTCAAATCACCCATATGCATGTTAGAGTTTATGCATTAGACCTATATATGAGCCCAAGCTCCCCCCAAAAAATCCAGATTTTTAAAATAATGATTGTGCCGTTATACAGTACATAGCCTACAGCTGGCAGAAAAGTGTGTGACTGGTTTTAAGGTACATATATTGGTCTAGCCTAAATTTTATGTTTTGGTTTGCCTACAATTATAGTGAATTTGATTTTGAATAGCCTGGTAATAGGGCATTTTTATATATTTTATATATATTTATATATTCATAATTATTAATAGGCTGACACATGACCTTTGACAAACAGAATATCTCTGAGCGTTTCCATCTCCTCCCCTCTCTCGCTGCTTTCTCCAGCGCGTGGAGAGAGAGAGGGGCTTGTCAACAGTTTAATGAAATGTGTTTTTCTTGTGAAAAACATTTTTACTGTCTATGTTCCCAAATAGATTTTAACTTGGTTTCCCAAATAATTTCACTGGGTCGCTGCACGAACTAGGTTGGGAGAGTCCATGGCATACGGCGTTTGGGGTGGGAATATCACTTGTCACGCAGCAAAATGACCAGAGTAACCTACTCACCATGAGTTGAAAAACGTCCCGTTGGGAAAATGGCCTCCAGGAAAATGGCCTCCAGGAAAATGGCCTCCATGAAAGTGTCCTCCATTCACTATTTCAGTTCATACAGATTACTGGTGTTTCTTCCCATCCCTTTGTTCCTGCCCGTTGATAAATTCTGAATCAAAACTAATTTTACATATTTGTAAAGACTAGATTAAATTGAGAATAGTGTGATGGGTGAAAATATGATCACCTGCTGAGAGAACAGTTTGTGCAGCCTGAGGCGAGGAACGGAGCGCAATATATTTGATTTGCTACTTTCTCAAATAATCAATAGCCTGTAGTCGTATCCTGCAGCCCATATATCTTGTGATTTCTAAGGTTTGTATCATCAGGGTCTAGAGTATTGGATGGAGGGGGGGGTGTGTGTGATTGTTTTACCACTGATTGTATCTCTGGATAAGAGCACGTACAACATTATAAAAAGGTCTTCTCTCGTTCCCAGGCTGGCCCCCTCACCGCACCCTGAGGGTTAGTGACTGTGTTACTATCTCCTCTCTCTCTCTATAGGTTGGCCCCCTCACCGCACCCTGCGTGGTCACCGTAACAAAGTGACGTGCCTGCTGTACCCTCACCAGGTGTCCCCTCGCTACGACCAGCGCTCCCTGGTCTCCGGCGGCGTGGACTTCAGCGTTATCGTCTGGGACATCTTCACGGGAGAGATGAAGCACGTCTTCTGTGTCCACGGGGGAGAGATCACACAGATCCTGGTCCCGCCTGAGAACTGCAGCGTGAGTACAGTGTACACATATAGAAGTAAAGGGAATTTGGTTTTGAAATTCCCTCCCCAGCCCTCACTCTTTCATCAGTGCATTTCTTTGTGGGGGTGGGACTGTAATGAAAATATGAATGGGTTTTCAAACAAAAAATAATACCCCCTTTTTTTTTTTAAAAGGACTGTAGTGGATTTTCCAGCGTAGAGAGGCGAGGCCTCAGAGTGATCGTTGATTCTAGTCGTTGATTCTTTGCTTTATCTTGACCAGAGGTCGCAGTTGTAAATGAGAACTTGTTCTCAACTAGCCTACCTGGTTAAATAAAGGTGAAATAAAAAAATAATAAGCCCTCTGATCTCACCAATGCTGCCCCTGCTTCTTCTTTAGAAACGTGGAGAGGCCTGTCGCACGGACACACACACACAACACACACACACACACACACACACACAACACACACCACACCAACACACACACACACACACACACCACACCACACACACACACACACTCCATCCATCATCCATCCCTCAGCAGCCAAGTATTCTCTTCTATCCTCTCTGTGTCTGTCTCTGTCTGAATGACAGGTACCAAATTGTGTCCATTACATGAGACTGGTCCACACTGTAAGTAAAGGGTCTATTCTGCTCTTAATGACCTGTTTAGTTATGCAGCTACTTTACAGCACGTCGATACTTAAGGAGCGGGACATTTAATTGATACGTGAGAGAGCGAGGAGCGAGGGCTGGCGGATCCATAATCCCGGTTGGGGAGGTGCCTGTCTGGACGGTTCTTCGTCCTCCTTTAGTACATCCAAGCTGATTGGTTCATAAAGATGACCCTGAGCAGCTCTTCTCCAGAGCGTTGTTAAGGCTCCTGATTTCACCCATACACTTCCCACTCTGTCTAGCCTCTTCTTGCCCTGGATACACACTTCTAGTCCTTGTACAGTACACTAGCCTTGATGTGTGCTAGCTGATGTGGCGAGGTGAGGAGTGTGAGTGTGTTTAGCTGTTACAGTATTACCTGTGGAGTGTGTGTTAGCTGGTTAACGATAACCCTGGTGAGGTGTGTGTTAGCTGTTACAGTATACCCTGGTGAGGTGTGTGTTAGCTGTTACAGTATAAACCCTGGTGAGGTGTGTGTTAGCTGGTGTACAGTATAACCCTGGTGAGGTGTGTGTTAGCTGGATACAGTATAACCCTGGTGAGGTGTGTGTTTAGCTGTTACATTAACCCTGGTGAGGTGTGTTAGCTGGATACAGTATAACCCTGGTAGGTGTGTGTTAGCTGGTTACAGTATAACCCTGGTGAGGTGTGTGTTTAGCTGGTTACAGTATAACCCTGGTGAGGTGTGTGTTAGCTGGATACAGTATAACCCTGGTGAGGTGTGAGGCCTGACTGAATATTGTCATTTCTTTTTTTTGGATCCATTCCAATTTAAAGTGGACATATTCACAAGCAAATACTGTGTCTACCGATGGGTGTATTTTATAGCTGGAATTCAATTAAAAAAATCATCTTTATAGATTGTGTTTAATACTGCCATCTAAGATACTGAAAAACTAATTTCTTACATTTTGAGGAAAGAACATTCACGTAAGCAACACGTAATATTTAGGAGCACCCAGAAAGACAATATGTTTTTGAATGAAAAACTCTACTGAAAGGATGATTACACTGCACTCATTCCAGAAAAAACGTTCCTCTGAAGACATATTTTTCAATGTGTTGGTATTTAGCTGTGTTTGCATGCGATTTTGTAGGGCTGTAGCCATTGAATTCTCATAGTTGTCACTTCAAAAGGAAAGACAGCCATTGCAAGATTCACAGCTGTCACAACGTTGCCTATCGCCCCGAGCGTTGCCTCTGTGAACGGTCCTTGCTATCCGGGATCCCACTGAAGTTGACATTTAAAATGGCTACGGTAAGGGTTGAGGTTTTCGAGTTGGGTAAGGTTGAGGTTTCAGTTGGGTAAGGGTGAGGTTCGAGTGGTAAGGGTTGAGGTTTCGAGTTGGGTAAGGGTTGAGGTTTCGAGTTGGGTAAGGTTTGAGGTTTCGAGTTGGTAAGGGTTGAGGTTTCGAGTTGGGTAAGGGTTGAGGTTTCGAGTTGGGTAAGGCTTGAGGGTGGGTAAGGTGTCGGGTACGGGTTGAGGTGTCGGGTACGGTTGAGTGTCGGGTTAGGGTTGAGGTCGGGTACGGGTTGAGGTGTCGGGACGGGTTGAGGTGTCGGTACGGGTTGAGGTGTCGGGTACGGGTTGATCAGTGTCGGGTCGTACGGGTTTGAGGTGTCGGGTCGGTACGGGTTGAGGTGTCGGGTCGGGTACGGTTGAGTGTCGGGTCGGGTACGCGGTTAGGTGTCGGGTTGAGGTCGGGCGGGTACGGGTTGAGGTGTCGGTTGAGGTGTCGGGTCGGGTACGGGGTGATGTCGGGTCGGGTACGGGTTTGAGTTTAGTGTAGCGATGTCGCAAAGATTCCGGAGATGCACTGACCCGCGTGAACGGCATCAAGTACACTCACACAGCTAGTTAGCTGGATAGATGTGGGTGGTGAATCTTGAATTTGGTCCAGTCCCTGACAAGCAAACAGCCCATACATGAATGCTGTATAGATGCGTTGGCTGATAGTGTCCAGTCTTGCTGTAGAGTGCCAAGGCAAGATTGGCTCTCCGGGCTAACCCTCTCCGGGCTAACCTCTCCGGGCTAACCTTCTCCGGGCTAACCCTCTCCGGGCTAACCTCTCCGGGCTAACCTCTCCGGGCTAACCTCCCGGGCTAACCTCTCCGGGCTAACCTCCCCTAACCTCTCCGCTAACCTCCCGGGCTAACTCTCCGGCTAACCTCCCGGCTAACCTCTCCGGGCTAACCTCTCCGGCTAACCTCTCCAGCTAACCTCTCCGGGCTAACCTCTTCCGGTGCTAACCTCTCTCGGCTAACCTCTCCGGCTAGCCTCTCAATCTAACCTCCCAAGCTAACCTTCCGGGCTAACCTCTCCAAGCTAACCTCTCCAAGCTAACCTCTCCGGGCTAACCTCTCCAAAACCTCCCAAGCTAACCTCTCCGGGCTAACCTCTCCAGCTAACCTCTCCCGGGCTAACCTCTCCAAGCTAACCTTATCCGGGCTAACCTCTCCAAGCTAACCTCCCAGCTAACCCCCGGGCTAACCTCTCCGGCTAAACTCTCCAAGCTAACCTCTCCGCGCTAACTCTCCGGCTAACCTCTCCACGCTAACCTCTCCACGCTAACCTCTCCGGGCTAACCTCTCCAAGCTAACCTCTCCGGGCTAACCTCTCCGGGCTAACCTCTCCAAGCTAACCTCTCCGGCTAACCTCTCCAGGACAAATAATGAAATGCAAGAAGAACGGCTAGTTTCCTCAAGCGTTTTCTCTGCATCTTACATCGCTCTTGTTCGGTGGATTGAAAAAGCTGATACAAATACGTCGGTAACGGATAATATCGGTCAACCGATAAATCGGTCAGGCTCTCTAGCCTGGTGGGCGTGTGGGGGGTGGATGGGTAATTGCCTGCAGCTGTGGCAGCAGCCGGTGGCGGCAGGAGGGATGACCGTGATGAAGAGTGATGTGTCCTTGTAGTCCTGACTCCCCCTCTCTCCTTCCCTCCTCACCCCCTCTCCTTGCCTCCTCTTCCCTCCTCACCCCTCTCCTCCCCTCCTCACCCCTCTCCTACCCTCCTCACCCCCTCCTTCCCTCCTCACCCCTCTCCTTCCCCTTCCTTCCTTCATCTCTCATCTCTCATGGTCAAGGTTTCCTCTACCACTACATCAACACTCAGAACATTGCCTGTCAGCTTCATCACCATTTAGTCTTCTTCAGTTCCTCTCTCTCTTCCCCTCCTCCGTCTCCCTACCTCCCCCCCGTCTCTCCCTACCTCTCCTCTACTCGTCTCTCCTACCTCCCTCCGTCTCTCCCTACTCCCTCCGTCTCTCTCCTACCTCCCCGTCCTCTCTACCTCCCTACTCTCTCTTCGCCTACCTCTCTCCCTACCTCCTCCGTCTCTCTCTCCTCCCCCGTCCTCTCTACCCTCCCTCCGTCTTTTCCCCTACCTCCCTCCGTCTCTCCCTACCTCCCTCCGTCTCTCCCTACCTCTCCTCCGTCTCTCCCTCCTCTCTCCCTACCTCCCTCCGTCTCTCCCTACCTCCTCGTCTCTCCCTCCGTCTCTCTCCTACCTCCCTCCGTCTCTCCCTACCTCCCTCCCGTCTCTCCCTACCTCCCTCCGAGTCTCTCCCTACCTCCCTCCGTCTCTCCCTACCTCCCTCCGTCTCCCCTCTCGCTCTCTCTACTCCTCCGTTCTCCCTACCTCCTCCGTCTCTCCCTACTCCTCCCCGTCTCTCCCTACCTCCCTCCCGTCTCTCCCTACCTCCCTCCGTCTCGCCCTACCTCCCTCCGTCTCGC
Source organism: Salvelinus sp. IW2-2015 (assembly GCF_002910315.2). Lineage (NCBI taxonomy): Eukaryota > Metazoa > Chordata > Actinopteri > Salmoniformes > Salmonidae > Salvelinus > Salvelinus sp. IW2-2015. The sequence continues at coordinate 23,416 of NW_019942977.1, read as the reverse complement.
CCTACCTCCCTCCGTCTCGCCCTACCCCCTCGTCTCGCCCTACCTCCCTCCGTCTCGCCCTACCTCCTCCGTCTGCCTCCTCCCTCCGTCTCGCCCTACCACCCCCGTCTCGCCCTAACTCCCCCCGTCTCGCCCTACCTCCCTCCCCGTCTCGCCCTACCTCCCTCCCCGTCTCGCCCTACTCCCTCCGCGTCTCGCCCTACCTCCCTCCCGTCTCGCCCTACCTCCCTCCGCGTCTCGCCCTACCTCCCTCCCCGTCTCGCCCACCTCCCTCCCCCCGTTCTCGCCCTACCTCCCTCCCCCCGTCTCGCCCTACCTCCCTCCCCCCGTCTCGCCCTACTCCCTCCCCCGTCTCGCCCTACCTCCCTCCCCCGTCTCGCCCTACCTCCCTCCTCCGTCTCCCCTACCTCCTCCCTCCGTCTCGCCCTACCTCCCTCCCTCCGTCTCGCCCTACCTCCCTCCCTCCGTCTCCCCTACCTCCCTCCCTCCGTCTCGCCCTACCTCCCTCCTTCGCCTAACCTCCCTCCCTCCGTCTCGCCCTCCCTCCCTCCGTCTCGCCCTACCTCCCTCCCTCCGTCCGCCCTACCTCCCTACCTCCGTTCTCCCTACCTCCGTCTCTCCCTACCTCCCTCCCTCCGTCTCGTAGGTAGGGGTAAAGGATAGATAATAGACAGTAGCAGCAGTATACTGTAGGTATGGGTAAAGGATAGATAATAGACAGTAGCAGCAGTATACTGTAGGTAGGGGTAAAGGATAGATAATAGACAGTAGCAGCAGTATACTGTAGGTAGGGGTAAAGGATAGCTAATAGACAGTAACCGCAGTATACTGTAGGTAGGGGTAAAGGATAGATAATAGACAGTAACAGCAGTATACTGTAGGTATGGGTAAAGGATAGATAATAGACAGTAACATCAGTATACTGTAGGTAGGGATAAAGTGATTAGACAACAGGATAGATAATAGACAGTAACATCAGTATATACTGTAGGTAGGGGTAGATATGTACATGTAGGTAGGGATAAAGTGGTTAGACAACAGGGATAGACAGTAACATCAGCGTGTGTGTGAAGAGCCAGTTCAACAGAGTTAATGCAACAAATAGATAATTGCAGGTAGTCTGGGTAGCCATTTTGATTGTGGTCAAATGCCAAGCAGTTGCCATACCCAAGCGGTGATGCAGCCAGTCAAGATTCTGTTGAACTTTTTGAGGATCTGAGGGCCCGTGCCAAATCTTTTCAGTCTCCTGAGGGTTTTGGTGTGGGTGGTGTGTTTGGACCGTGATAGTTTGTTGGTGATGTGGACACCAAGGAACTTGAAACTCTCAACCCGCTCCACTACAGCCCCGTCAATGTGAATGGTGGCCTTTTCGGCCGTCTTGCTGATGTTGAGGGAGAGGTTGTTGTCCTGGCCTGACCTCCTCCCAATAGGATGTCTCATCGTTGTTGGTAATCAGGCCTTCCACTGTTGTCGTCGGCAAACTTAATGATGGTGTTGGAGTCGTGCGCGGCCACACAGTCGTGGGTGAGCAGGGAGTACAGGAGGGGACTGAGCACGCACCCCTGAGGGGCCCCAGTGTTGAGGATCAGCGTGGCAGATGTGTTGTCTACCCTCACCACCTATGGGCGGCCCGTCAGGAAGTCCAGGATCCAGTTACAGAGGGAGGTGTTTAGCTTCCTTAGCTTAGTGATGAGCTTTGAGGACACTATGGTGTTGAACGCTRAGCTGTAGTCAATGAACAGCATTCTCACATAGGTGTGAAAGGGCAGTGAGGAGTGCAATAGAGATTACGTCATCTGTTGGGACGGTAAGCGAATTGGAGAGGGTCCAGGGTGTCTGGGATGATGGTGTTGATGTGATCCATGACAAGCCATTTAAGACAGGTTACCTTGGTGTTCTTGGGCACAGGGACTCAGGTGGTCTGCTAGGGGACTCAGGTGGTCTGCTAGGGGACTCTGGTGGTCTGCTTGGGGACTCTGGTGGTCTGCTTGGGGACAGGTGGTCTGCTAGGGATCTGGTGGCTGCTTGGGGACTCTGGTGGTCTGCTTGGGGACAGGTGGTCTGCTAGGGGACTCTGGTGTCTGCTAGGGGACAGGTGGTCTTGCTAGGGACTCCTGGTGGTCTGCTAGGGGATCTGGTGTCTGGCTCTGGTGGTCTGCTTGGGGACTCTGGTGGTCTGGCTTGGGGACTCTGGTGGTCTGCTTGGGGACTCTTGGTGGTCTGCTATGGGGACTCTGGTGGTCTGCTAGGGGACTCTGGTGGTCTGCTTGGGGCACTCTGGTGGTCTGCTAGGGGACTCTGGTGGTCTGCTAGGGGACTCTGGTGGTCTGCTAGGGGATCGGTGGCTGCTGGGACTCTGGTGGTCTGCTTGGGGACAGGTGGTCTGCTAGGGGACTCTGGTGGTCTGCTTGGGGACTCTGGTGGTCTGCTTGGGGAACAGGTGGTCTGCTAGGGACTCTGGTGGTCTGTAGGGGACGGTGGTCTTGCTAGGGGACTCTGGTGGTCTGTCTAGGGGACTCCTGGTGTCTGCCTTGGGGACTCTGGTGGTCTGCTTGGGGACTCTGGTGGTCTGCTTGGGGACTCTGGTGGTCTGCTAGGGGACTCTGGTGGTCTGCTGGGGACTCTTGGTGGTCTGCTGGGGACTCTGGTGGGTCTTGCTAGGGGACTCTGGTGGTCTGCTAGGGGATCTCTGGTGGTCTGCTTGGGGACAGGTGGTCTGCTAGGGGATCTGGTAGGTCTGCTTGGGGACTCTGGTGGGTCTGCTTGGGACAGGGTGGTCTGCTAGGGGACCGTCTGGTGGTCTGCTAGGGGACAGGTGGTCTTGCTAGGGGACTCTGGTGGTCTGCTAGGGGATCTGGTGGTCTGCTGGGACTCTGGTGGTCTGCTAGGGGACTCTGGTGGTCTGCTGGGGACTCTGGTGGTCTGCTTGGGGACTCACTGGTGGTCTGCTAGGGGACTCTGGTGTCTGCTAGGGGACTCTGGTGGGTGGTCTGCTAGGGGACTCCTGGTGGTCTGCTAGGGGACTCTGGTGGTCTGCTAGGGGACAGGTGGTCTGCTAGGGGGACTCTGGTGTCTGCTAGGGGACTCTGGTGGTCTGGCTAGGGGACTCTGGTGTCTGCTTGGGGACTCTGGTGGTCTGCTAGGGGACGGGTGGTCTGCTAGGGGGACTCTGGTGGTCTGCTAGGGGACTCTGGTGGTCTGCTAGGGACCAGGTGGTCTCTGGGGGACTCTGGTGGTCTGCTTGGGGACTCTGGTGGTCTGCTTGGGACTCTGTGGTCTGCTAGGGACTTGGTGGTCTGCTAGGGGACTCTGGTGGTCTGCTAGGGGACTCTGGTGGTCTGCTAGGGGACTCTGGTGGTCTGCTAGGAGGGACGGTGGTCTGCTAGGGGACTCCTGGTGGCTTGCTTGGGGACTCTGGTGGTCTGCTAGGGGACTCTGGTGGTCCTGCTTGGGGACTCTGGTGGTCTGCTAGGGGACTCTGGTGGTCCTCTAGGGACTCTGGTGGTCTGCTTGGGGACTCTGGTGGTCTGCTTGGGGACTCTGGTGGTCTGCTAGGGGACTCTGGTGGTCTGCCTTGGGGACTCTGGTGGTCTGCTAGGGGACTCTGGTGGTCTGCTAGGGGACTCTGGTGGTCTGCTAGGGGACTCAGGTGGTCTGCTAGGGACTCTGGTGTCTGCTAGGGGACTCTGGTTGGTCTGCTTGGGAGGTGGTCTGCTAGGCGACTCTGGTGGTCTACTAGGGGACTCTGGTGGTCTGCTAGGGGACTCTGGTGGTCTGCTAGGGGACTCTGGTGGTCTGGTCGGGCTCTGGTTGGTCTGCGGGGACTCTGGTGGTCTGCTAGGTGGACTCCTTGGTGGTCTGCTAGGGGACTCTGGTGGTCTGCTAGGGACTCTGGTGGTCTGCTAGGGGACTCTGGTGGTACTGCTAGGGGACTCTGGTGGTCTGCTAGGGGCTCTGGTGGTCTGCTAGGGGATTTGGTGGCTGCTAGGGGACAGGTGGTCTGCTAGGGACTCTGGTGGTCTGCTAGGGGACAGGTGGTCTGTAGGGGACTCTGGTGGTCTGCTAGGGGACTCTGGTGTCTGCTTATCTGTTATTGTACCATGCACCTGTTGTACCGGAGTGTGCGTTTCTGTGTCCCTGTGTGTTTCTGTGTCCCTGTGTGTTTCTGTGTCCCTGTGTTGTTTTCTGGTGTCCCTGTGTGTTTCTGTGTCCCTGTGTGTCCCTGTGTGTCCTTGTGTGTCCCTGTGTGTCGCTGTGTCCCGCTGTGTCCCTGTGTGTCGCTGTGTACTGTAATAACCTCCAGCCAGGTTGTATAGCGTTTTTCACTGTGTGAGGCAGTATTTCATGATGTGCTGTGGGGCGGTCGGTCTGTCTCTGTGGGGCGGTCTGTCTGTGTGTGTCGCTCGCTCGCTCTCTGTCTGTCTCTGTGGGGCGGTCTGTCTGTATGTCTGTCTGTGTGTCTGTCTATATGTCTGTCTGTCTCTGTGGGGCGGTCTGTCTGTCTCTGTCTGTCTTTCTCTGTCTGTCTCTGTCTGTCTCTGTCTGTCTGTCTGTCTGTCTGTCTGTCTGTCTGTGTCTCTGTCTGTCTGTAATCACGCCCAACTTGTGTGAGTGTAATGTTTACTGTTCATTGTTATTGTTTATTTCACTTTCATCAGTTAACTATTGCCGGATGACTTGAAAAATTAAAAACCTTGTCAAGTTTTTCTCCCTGGCAACAACTCCACTACCCTGAAATGTCAGTCATTTAAAGGTCCCCCTGTCCAGTTGATATGGGGAGAAAAGGGCCTTGCTCTTAGATCATTGGTTAATGACATTACTAATCAAAATGGAGCAGGGCATTTCATTGTTGTAACCATGGAAATGGAGTTTGTGTTCTGTTCTATTGTCATTGACACCATTGAAGGGTCAGACAGTTCTGTTTCAACTATTCATTCGTTAGGCCTTTCTAAATGTCATGACGTATGCTGTTTTTGTCCATTGTCTGCAACAATACCTTTTTATGTTCAGTATTTTGTTGCTTAATTATGTTAGTGTTTATCCGTCTCTTGCTTCCACAAAGAAACAACAGATATGACATTATACAAATGTTGTATTCCCTTGATACCACACCCTGACTCTGGTCTGGGCCTGATTACGGCACGACACCTCTCTGGTCTGGGCCTGATTACGGTACCACACCTCTCTGGTCTGGGCCATGATTACGGCACGGAACCTCTTCTGGTCTGGGCCTGATTACTGTACCACACCTCTCTGGTCTCGGGCCTGATTACGTACGACACCTCTCTTGGTCTGGGCCTGATTACGGTACCACCACCTCTCTGGTCTGGGCATGAATTACTGTACCACACCTCTCTGGTCTAGGCCTGATTACTGTACCACACCTCTCTGGTCTGGGCATGATTACTGTACCACACCTCTCTGGTCTGGGCATGATTACTGTACCACACCTCTCTGGTCTAGGCCTGATTACGTGTACCACACCTCTCTGTCTAGGCCTGATTACTGTACCACACCTCTCTGGTCTGGGCCTGATTACTGTACCACACCTCTCTGGTCTGGGCCTGATTACGTACGACACCTCTCTGGTTGGGCTGATTACGGTACGACACCTCTCTGGTCTGGGCCTGATTACTGTACCACACCTCTCTGGTCTGGGCTGATTACTGTACCACACCTCTCTGGTCTGGGCCTGATTACGGTACCACACCTCTCTGGTTCTTGGGCCTGATTACGGGATACCACACCTCTCTGGTCTGGCCTGACTACTGTACCACACCTCTCTGGTCTGGCCTGATTACGTACCACACCTCTCTGGTCTGGGCCTGATTACGCGTACCACAACCTCTCTGGTTCTGGGCTGTTACGGTTACCACAGCCTTTACAATTCAATATCATCAAGGGGCTTTATTGTATGGGAAACATATGTTAACATTGCCAAAGCTAAGAAAAATAAACAAAAGTGAAATAAACAATAATAATGAACAGTAAACTTTACACTCACAGCAGTTCCAAAAGATAAAGACATTTCAAATGTCATATTATGTCTAGTCAGTGTATGTAACAATGTGCAAATAGTTAAAGTACAAAAGGGAAAAATAAATAAACATAAAATATGGGTTGTTATTACAATGGTTTGTTTCTGCTGTGATGCACACTGTGGAATTTCACCCAGTAGATATGGGAGTTTATCAAAATTGGGTTTTGTTTTCTTAATTCTTTGGTTGAATCTGTGTGATTCTGAGGGAATATGTCTCTCTAACATGGTCATACATTTGGGCAGGAGGTTAGGAAGTGCAGCTCAGTTTTCCACCCTCATTTTGTGGGCAGTGCACATAGCCTGATCTCTTGAGAGCCATGTCTGGCTCACGCGGCCTTTTCTCAATAGCAAGGCTAAGCTCACTGAGTCTGTACATAGTCAAAGCTTTCCTTAAGTTTGGGTCAGTCACAGTGGTCAGGTATTTCTGCCACTGTTGTACTCTCTGTTAGGGACAAATAGCATTCTAGTTTGCTCTGTTTTTTTTTACTTTCTCAATGTGTCAAGTAATTATCTTTTTTGTTTCTCATGATTTGGTTGGGTCTAATTGTGTTGCTGCACTGGGGCTCTGTGGGGTCTGTTGTGTTTGTGAACAGAGCCCCAGGACCAGCTTGCTTAGGGGACTCTTCTCCAGGTTCATCTCTCTGTAGGTGATGGCTTTGTTATGGAAGGTTTGGGAATCGCTTCCTTTTAGGTGGTTGAAGAATTGAACAACTTTTTCTGGATTTTGATAATTAGTTCTCTCTCTTCTCTCGACAGTCGTGGTCCAGAGCACTGTGTGGTGCTGCTGGCCAGTGCCATCGGTGGTTCTCCAGCCTGCGGGGAGAAGTGCATCATGCTGGCGTCTCGACACCTCTTCCCCATCCAGGTCATCAAGATGTCGCCCCTGTTGATGACTTACCTGGTGGTGGGCTGCTGGATGGATCAGTGTATGTGTGGCAGATGGACACAGGTAGACACACACACACACACGCATCACAAAAGGAGAGACTCGCGCGCACCACTAATGTAACGGGGTGGACACACACACACCACACACATCTTTGCGACAGAGCGATACGCATACAAGGTACCACACACACGGGACCACGCAGCAAACAAAAGACGCACGACAACAGGTGAGACACACACACATACCGTTGCGACAGAGCGACACGCATACAGGCACACACTCGCACACTATTAAAATAGGGTGATGTGTTACATTGCAGAGGGTTTATTCATTTGTAACCATGATTAATGAGATAATGGGAGTTTTGTTTGCGTCCATTTAATTATTTTTGTCATTAATGAACTTCTGTAATGAAATATCTGTTTATAATCTAACAACCTTTGCTGTAGTCTGATAATGGAACGGTGCTGAAGGCATGAAATCAAGCTTTATTACACTTCGCTAATGTTTTCTCTTCCAACTGTGCACTATTTGTTTGCTGAGCGACTTTGTTTGTTCTGCCTGCATTTTATAAGAGCACATGGCCATTTAAGGCCAGATCKTTCTTCAAGATGTTCAAATGTTCRTAGATGACCAACASGGTCAAATAATAATCAGTGGTTGTMGARGGTRCAACRGGTCCAGTACCTCAGCAGTAAATGTCAGTTGGCTTTACATAGTATTATAAAATGCAAATKAATTACTTAAAAATCATACAATGTGATTTTCTGGATTTTTTTTTTTTTTTAGATTCCGTCTCTCACAGTTGAAGTGTACCTATGATAAAAAATTACAGACCTCTACATGCTTTGTAAAGTAGGCAAATCTGCAAAATCGGCAGTGTTTCAAATACTTGTTCTCCCCACTCTATATATTAGGACGAGCAATTTTTTTAAACCTTTATTTAAACTAGGCAAGTCAGTTAAGAACAAATTCTTATTTTCAATGACGGCCTACCGGGGAACAGTGGGTTAACTGCCTTGTTCAGGGGCAGAACGACAGATTTTGACCTTGTCAGCTCAGGGTTTCAATCTTGCAACCTTCCGGTTACTAGTCCAACGCTCTAACCACTACGCTACCTTCCGCAATGTCGGAGTGGCTAAATTACAGTAGAATAGAATACAGTGTATACGGTGCCTTCGGAAAGTATTCAGATCCCTTGACTTTTCCACATTTTGTTACGTTAGTCTTATTCTAAAATTGATTAAATAAATAAAAATAATTCCTCAGCAACTACACACAATACCCCATAGTGACATCACAATACCCCATAGTGACATCACAATACCCCATAATGTCAAAATGAGAACAGGTTTTTAGAAATGTAGACATTTTGAAATACCATATTTACGTAAGTATTCAGACCCTTTGCTATGAGACTCGAAATTGAGCTCAGGTGCACCCTGTTTCCATTGATCATCAAGAGTCCACCTGTGGTAAATTCAATTGATTGGACATGATTTAGAAGTCTCTGAATGTCCTTGAGTGGCCCAGCCAGAGCCTGGACTTGAATTCGATCGAGCATCTCTGGAGAGACCTGAAAAWAGCTTTGCAGCGATGCTCCCCTTCTRACCTGACAGGGCTTGAGAGSATCTGCAGAGAAGAATGGGAGAAATTCCCCAAATTCAGGTGTGCCATGCTTGTAGCGTCATACCCAAGAAGACTCGAGGCTGTAATCGCTGCCAAAGGTTCTTCAACAAAGAACTGAGTAAAKGGTCTGAATACTTATGCAAATGTGATATTTACTTTTTTTATTTTGTATAAATTAGCACAAATTTCAAAAATCCTGTTTTCTTTGTCATTATGGTGTACTGTGTGCAGAATGATGAGGAAAAACTATTTCATACATTTTAGAATAAGGCTGTAACCGAACAATGTGGGAAAAAGTCAAGGGGTCTGAATACTTTCCCGAATGGCACTGTACATATGACATGAGTAAAGCAGTATGTAAACATTATTAAAGTGACCAGTGATTCCATGTCTATGTATGTAGGGTTGAGTAACTGAGTGGTAGCCGGCTAGTGATGGCTATTTAAGTCTGATGGCCTTGAGATGGAAGCTGTTTTTTCCCATCTCTGTCCCAGTTTTGATGCACCTGTACTGACCTTGCCTTCTGGATGACAGTGGGGTGAACAGGCCGTGACATCGGGTGGTGTAGGTGTCCTGGAGGGCTGACAGTGTGCCACCCGGTGATGCGTTGGGAAGACCGCACCACCCTCTGGAGAGCCCTGTGGTTCCGGGCAGTGCAGTCGCCGTACCAGGCGGTGATACATCCAGACATGATGCTCTCAATTGTGAATCTGTAAAAGTTTGTGAGGGTCTTAGGGGCCAAGGATAATTTATTCTGCCTCCTGAGGTTGAAGAGGCGCTGTTGTGCCTTCACCACACTGTCTGTGTAGGTGGACCTTTTCAGTTTGTCAGTGATGTGTACACCGAGGAACTTGAAGCTTTCCACCTTTTCCACCGCGTTCCTGTCGATCCTGTCGATGTGGATAGGGGGCTGCTCCCTCTGCTGTTTCTTGAAGTCCATGATCATCTCTTTTGTTTTGTTGACATTGAGTGAGAGGTTATTTTCCTGACACCACATTCCGAGGGCCCTCACCTCCTCCCTGTAGGCCGTCTCGTCGTTGTTGGTAATCAAGCCCACTACTGTTGTGTCGTCTGCGAACTTGATGATTGAGTTGGAGGCGTGTATGGCCACGCAGTTGTGGGTGAACAGGGAGTACAGGAGATGTTGTTTCCGAACTTCACCACCTGGGGGCGGCCCGTCAGGAAGTCCAGGACCCAGTTGCACAGGGCGGTGTTCAGACCCAGGGCCCTGAGCTTAATGATGAGCTTGGAGAGTACTATGGTGTTGAATTCTGAGCTGTAGTCAATGAACAGCATTCTTACATAGGTATTCCTCTTGTCCAGATTGGATAGAGCAGTGTGCATTGCAATGGCGATTATATCRTCTTTGGATCTATTAGGGTGGTAAGCAAATTGAAGTGGGTCTAGGTTGTCAGGTGGAGGGGATGTGATCCTTGACTAGTCTCTCAAAGCAGTTCAGAAGTGAGTGCTTCCGGGCGATAGTAATTTAGTTCAGTTACCTTTGCTTTCTTGGTTACAGGAACAATGGTGGACATCTTGAAGCAAGTGGGGACAGCAGACTGGGATAGGGAGAGATTGAATATGTCCGTAAACACTCCAGCCAGCTGGTCTGCGCATGCTCTGATGACGTGGCTAGGAATGCCGGCCTTGCTAGGGTTAAACCACTTAAATGTCTTACTCATATCGGCCATGRAGAACGAGAGCCCACAGTCCTTTGGAGCGGGCCACGTCGGTGGCAGTGTTATCCTCAAAGCGGGCGAAGAAGGTGTTTAGTTTGTGTGGGAGCAAGACGTCGGTGTCCGTGACGTCGCTGGTTTTCCCTTTGTAATCCGTGATAGTCTGCAACTCCACTTTGTCTCCGTTTTGCCTGTTTGATTGCCTTATGGAGGGAATAACTACACTGTTTGTATTCTGCCATATTCCCAGTCACCTTGCCATGGTCAAATGTGGTGGTTCGTGCTTTCAGTTTAAAGCGAATGTTGCTATCTATCCACGGTTTATGGTTTGGGTAGGTTTTAATAGTCACTGTGGGAACAACATCCCCTATACCCTTCCTGATGAACTCGGTCATCGTGTCTGTGTATACGTCAATGTTATTATCCGAGGCTACCCGGAACATATCCCAGTCCACGTGATCAAATCAATCTTGAAGCATGGATTCCGATTGGTCAGTCCAGCATTGAATAGACCTTAGCACGGCTACTTCTTTTTTGAGTTTCTGCCTATAAGGAGGGAGGAGCAAAATGGAGTCGTGATCTGATTTGCCGGAAGGAAGTGAGGGAAGGGCCTTGTAGGATAGAAGTGGGCAAGTGTTTTCCCAGCGCGTGTACTACAGTCAATGTGTTAGAATTTCGGTAGCATCTTTCAAAAATTAGCTTTGTTAATATCCCCAGCAACAATAAATGCGGCCTCAGGATATGTGGTTTCCAGTTTGGTATWGGCTTGTGGGAGAATATACACAGCTGTGACTATAACAAGACAGTTCTCTTGGGAGGTAATACGATCGGATTTGGTTGTGAGGTATTCTATGTCGGGTGAACAAAGGGACTTTCTGTATGTTATCACAATCACACCCTGAGTGGTTAATCATGAAACATACCTCACCACCTTTCTTCTTCCCGGAGAGTTATTTTCCGAGTTCTATTCCTATCTGTGCGATGTACTGAGAACCCAGCTGGCTGTATGGACAGGGACATTATATTCGGAGGGAAACACTCGGTCACGGAATCATATGTTACAGTCCCTGATGTCTCTCTGGAAGCGGATCCTCGCCCTGAGSTCATCTACCTTATTGTCCAGAGACTGAACATTAGCGAGTAATATACTCTGAAGTGGTGGATGGTTTGCACGCCTCCTGAGTCRGACTAGAAGTCCACTCCGAATACTTCTTCTCGGCCGGTGGCGTCTTGGAGCAGCCTATGGGATAAGTTCAATTTCTCTGGGGGGTATAAACAAAGGATCCAATTTGAGAAAGTTGAATTCCTGGTTGTAATGCAGRTGAGTTACCGCCGCTCTGATATCCAAAAGTTAATTCTGAGGCAGAGAATCCCAGTGGAGTGAACTGAGCCGCAGAGACAGCAAGGGTGGTTTTGTMACTCCAGTGCCTTGCCGTTCACCTTGGCACCACTGGGCCAGACTACACTCAATCTACTGAGAGAAGACGTAAACGTTCAGTTAAGTCTGATTCTTTCACATGGATCGGCAGACCATTCCATAAAAAGCCCCGCCTCCAGCTATTTGCTTAGAAATTCTAGGAACAATAACGAGGCCTGCGTCTTGTGATTGTAGTGTTACGTGTAGGTATGTAAGGCTAGACCAAATTGTAGAGATTTGGTAGGAGCAAGCCCATGTAATGCTTTGTAGGTTAGCAATAAAACCTGGAAATCAGCCCTAGCCTTAACAGGAAGCCAGTGTAGAGAGGCTAGCACATGAGTAATACAATATATATTTTTGGTTCTAGTCAAGATTCTATCAGCTGTTTTTAGCTGAAGTGTGTTTAGTACATTATCTGGGTAGCCGGAGAGTAGAGCATTGCAGTAATCTATTCTTAACATGACAAAAGCATGGATTCGTTTTTTCTGCTTCATATTTAGACAAAAGTTTCAGATTTTTGCAATGTTACGAAGATGTTAAAAAGCTTGTCTTAAGATTCATTTTTATGTTTGTGAAAAGAGGGATCAGGATCGAAAGTAATGCCAAGGTCCTTCACTGTTTTATTTGAAATGACTGTACAACCAGAGATTCATTGTTAGATCAAACAGTAGATCTCTTTGTTTCTTGCGACCTAGAACTAGCATCTCTGTTTTGTCCGAGTTTAAAAGTAAAACATTATCCGCCATCCACCTCCTTATGTCTGAAACACAGGCTTCCAGGGTAGGCAATTTTGGGGCTTCACCATGTTTTCATCGAAATTTACAGCTGTGTGTCGTCAGCATAGCAGTGAAAGTTGTCATTGTGTTTCCCGAATGACATCACCAAGAGGTAGCATTTTATTGTGAAAACATTAATGGTCCTAAAACGGAACCTTGAGGAACACTGGAACTTGCCATTGATTTGTCAGAGAACAAACCATCCACAGAGACGAACTGATATCTTTCCCACAGATAAGATCGAAACCAGGCAAGAACTTGTCTGCGTAGTTGTTTTAATAACCAAAGTCATTGAGGTGTAGTAGGCTACTAAGTGAGCGAGAGGCTGATACGTTGTCTAGGTGGAGGTGTTAGATAAGACGCCACTCATGGGCAGATTGGTTTAATACAATTTTCTTGTTTTCTCACTGGTGGTGTCCCAAAGGGCACCCTATTCCCTACTTTGGCACCCTATTCCCTACTKTGGCACCCTATTCCCTACTTTGGCATCCTATTCCCTACTGTGGCACCCTATTCCCTACTTTTAACCAGTGCCCATAGGGAACTACATAGGGAATAGTGTTCCATTTGGGATGAAAACACTGTGTGGTGATTACTAGAAACCAGTAGGGTCCATATGTTCATTCTGTTTCTGTACCATACCGGGGGTCTACGGTATTACAGGAAGTCATTTAATTTTTTTTTWWWTTTTTTWATTTTTTATTAAGCAACACAAATCATTATCCAGGAGGGCATTGAATGTCTCTGCTGTAACCACAGACATTGTTCATTGTTCTTTCTGACTTCACATCTAGAAAACCAAATGCATAGCTGGAGCCTTGCGATGGATATCATTTAATTTCGTCTTCCAATAGTTAACGTAGAATAATAATATTATTATAGTTATAAGCAGTCGATGTTACCSCGTGTGCCTGATGTGAGGAAGGAAGAAGAAGCTTGTCACCCATTTAGACAGTGAGTCTCTTCTGTCCCTCCTCCCGACGACGACGACCGGCTAAAAACTACCAGGGTAGCTCCAACCTTGTGTTCTTYCCCTCACTTGACGATGTTTTTGCTCAGTGAAGATCACACACCCTTTCCAGGATGAATAATAGATTGTCTCGAGCATTCGTTTCTTCCGTCCTGCCCCCCTCGTCCCCCCGTCCCGTCCCGTCCTTATATACGAAGCCGCGTGTTTAGCGTTGTAAAGCAACGCAGCACTCTCTCTTAAAACGTTAGACAGATTTTAAACTCCCTCTCACAGCAATGGAAGTAAAGATGATGGCTGAGGAGGAAGTGGAGGAGGGAGGAGAGTGTAGGAGGGAAGTCGAGCACTTACAAAACATCTCCCTAAATGTGGAGTCTCTCCCTGCCCGTTACTGCATTAGCTAGGCACATTAGTGTGTTTATGTCTGCTCTTAAAGCTGGTTATGTCTCGTTGTGCTGAGTAGGACAGAAGAACGTACAGTAGCAAACCTTGTCTACTCACAGGGCTGGGGAGCAGAAGGGCCGTGGCTGTAAGGTGTGTGTGTGTGTGTGTTAGACATGCGGGGGTAGCCTAAGTAATGATCCCTGAGGTTTGTCTGGAACCACTTGATAGGAGCTGAAGGAGTGAGGGAAACAGCCTCTCCATTTATAGAGTCATTATATTACTGATGGACAGCTACATTTCCTCTCTCCTCTGTTCAGTGCTTTTCCCATAGAGATAAATTATTTATCTTCTATGGGTCCCCCCCCCCCCCCCCCCCCCCCCCCCCCCCCCAGCTCTAATGGAATAGAACTCACTTTCTTAAAGGGACATTTTTACCATTCATTCATTTCCAGCACCCTCCCAACATCAACATAATGTGAAAATGTTTCGTGAAAATGTTTTGTAGTAAAAAAAAATTATAATATATGATGTGTCCAATGACATCATGTTGGTGCATCAAGTGATTTTTAACCAATTATGAGAGGAATTGCCGACTAGTTGTTGTCATTGGAAACACTCATCTTCCTCTCTTCCTCTCTTCCTCTCTTCTCTCCATCCTTCCTCTCTTCCTCTCTCATCTTCCTCATCTTCCTTCTCATCTTCTCATCTTCCTCCTCATCTTCCTCTCTCATCTTCCTCTCTCATCTTCCTCTCTCATCTTCTCTCTTCCTCTCTCATTCCTCTTCTCTCTCATTTCCTCATCTCCTCTCTCATTTTCTCATCTTCCTCTTTCTTTTACTACAACATATAGAAACGTGACATTTTCACATGTTGATGTTAAGGTGGTGCTGTAGATTTTGTTTTTATAATAAAAATATTTTTAATTTTATTTAACTTGCAAGTCAGTTTAAAGAATACATTCTTATTTACAATGACGACCACGAAAGGCCTCCTGCGGGGACGGGCCTGGATTAAAACAAATAAATAATAACAATGTAAATAAGGACAACACACACATCAACAGCACATAAAGAGACCTAAGACAACAACGCAACATGCCAACATCGCATGGTTGCAACACAACACAATATGAAGTTAAACGTTTTGGGGAATTTCCCTTTTAAGGACAAGATGAACCATCATCAGATCCACTTACAGTGACTACAACATGATATAATACATCCTGGCATCATTATCACAACCCATACAATCACGCTGGTTCAGATGCGAATGCTGGAGACTAGTTATAAACCAGTAGGGCTGGGAATTGACCAAGGGACCTCACAATATTATATCAATACTTAAGTGCCGATACGACGATATGTATTGCAATCACGGGTTTGGAACCGAAACAACTAGTTTACCTGCTCTATCCACACTGATTTGGTTTAAACAACTAGTTTACCTGCTCTATCCACACTGATTGTTAAACAAACTAGTTTACCTGCTCTATCCACACTGATTGGTGAAACAACTAGTTTACCTGCTCTATCCACACTGATTGGTGGTAAACAACTAGTTTACCTGCTCTATCCACACTGATTGGTGAAACAACTAGTTTACCTGCTCTATCCACACTGATTGGTGTAAACAACTAGTTTACCTGCTCTATCCACACTGATTGGTTAACAACTAGTTTACCTGCTCTATCCACACTGATTGGGTGTAAACAACTAGTTGTTACCTGCTCTATCCACACTGATTGGTGTAAACAACTAGTTTACCTGCTCTATCCACACGATTGGTGTAAAAACTAGTTTACCTGCTCTATCCACACTGATTGGTGTAAACAACAGTTTACCTGCTCTATCCACACTGATGGGTAAACAACAGTTTACCTGCTCATCCACACTGATTGGTGTAAACAACTAGTTTACCGCTCTATCCACACTGATTGGTTAAACAACTAGTTTACCTGCTCTATCCACACTGATTGGGGTAACAACTAGTTTACCTGCTCTATCCACACTGTTGCGTAACAACTAGTTTACCTGCTCTATCCACACTGATTGGCGTAAACAACTAGTTTACCTGCCTCTATCCACACTGATTGGGTGTAACAACTAGTTTACCTGCTCTATCCACACTGATTGGCGTAAACAACTAGTTTACCTGCTCTATCCACACTGATTGGCGTAAACAACTAGTTTACCTGCTCTATCCACACTGATTGCGTAAACAACTAGTTTACCTGCCTATCCACACTGATTGGCGTAAACAACTAGTTACCTGCTCTATCCACACTGATGGGCGTAAACACTAGTTACTGCTCTATCCACACATCTCTGACTGTTTCCTGTATCCTGCTCTTCTCATACTTTCCACTCCCATCCCTGCATTGGCGTAAACGACTAGTTTACCTGCCTCTACACACTGATTGGCGTAAACGACTAGTTTACCTGCTCTATCCACACTGATTGGCGGTAAACGACTAGTTTACCTGCTCTATCCACACTGATTGGCGTAAACGACTAGTTTACCTGCTCTATCCCACCACTGATTGGCGTAAACGACTAGTTTACCTGCCTCTATCCACACTGATTGCGTAAACGACTAGTTTTACGCTGCTCTATCCGCACTGATTGGCGTAAACGACTAGTTACCTGCTCTATCCGCACTGATTGGCGTAAACGACTAGTTTACCTGCTCTATCCGCACTGATTGCGTAAACGACTAGTTTACCTGCTCTATCCGCACTGATTGGCGTAAACGACTAGTTTACCTGCTCTATCCCCACTGATTGGCGTAAACGACTAGTTTACCTGCTCTATCCCCACTGATTGGCGTAAACGACTAGTTGACCTGCTCTATCCGCACTGATTGGCGTAAACGACTAGTTGACCTGCTCTATCCGCACTGATTGGTGAACTAATGTAATGAGATAAATGTACACAAACGGTTGATTTCACAGGTTATTAAAAGGAACAGAAAGGAACGATATAATAAGAAATGTTCATGCCTTTCTCTGACACCGCTGAGTATACACTGAGTGTTCAAAACATTGAAAACAACTTCCTCGTGTTTCAGAGGATGCTTTGCTCTCGACCTTCGCCCTCTCCCGAGACTGTACGGATGGGGCAAAACTGTAACTACTAACCCTCTCTCTCTCTCTCCCCCCCTCGCTCTCTATCTCTCTTTCCCCCCCTCGCTCGCTCTCTCGCTCAGGTGCGTTGGACCGGTGTGTGATGGGCATCACGGCTGTAGAGATCCTGAATGCGTGTGATGAGGTGGTGCCGGCCGCTGTGGACTCTCTAAGCCACCCTGCGGTCAACCTGAAACAGGCCATGACACGACGCAGCCTGGCCGCGCTCAAGAACATGGCCACGCACAAACTGCAGACCCTGGCTACCAACCTACTGGCCGCAGACAACGCAGACAAGGTCAGTTGTAACCCAAAACCCCGGACCCTGGTTACCAATCTATTAGCAGACGAGGTTAGCTTATGCCATTGTTCATAATGTTTGTGACTATCTATGACACAGTTATATCTTATGTAGCTGTTATAAAGGCTACATAGGGGAATAGTTGAACCCTTATTATTTTAAACCTTAACATGAGCCCTGTATACTGTATGTAGGGCTGGTTCTCGAAGACCTCATCCGGGGTCAAAGGTTAGAAAGCAATGAGCGCAGTCTGGTGTACTGGTCCCTTTTGTAATTGCTGTGTTTCAAACCCTGATCAGCACTTCATCACTGGAGATGTGTTCTCCATCGCAATGCAACAAACACACACACACACACACACACACACACACACACACACACACACACACACACACACACACACACACGTCACTGTCTCTCTGCCAATAGTCATCCAGGATGTTTCACTTCAGGAGGGAGGGGGAGAAGAAGGAAAGAGTCCCCGAGCTTTGAGTAGAATCTTCATAGAACAATCAACCTCCCTGAACTGTGGTTGTGTCTGTCACCCTCTGTGCTGGGATGCAGAGAGCAGCAGGAGGGGCTCTTCTGCCTAAAGGGAAGCACTTAGTGGCCATTTTGAAAACCAGTCTGATTTTTGAAAAGCATAAAGGCTACATTGCAGTGGCATGAACAGGTCAAATAGCAGGAGCCAGGCAGCCAGCCAGCCAGGCCCTGCGTTCTAAGATGTTGCTGGAGAGAATAGATGAAGAGGAAGATAGTGAGTGTGGTTCTAGTAGACAATTATACAGGGAAACACTCCACCTGGTCCTCCTCCCTCTCCTGTTCTTCCTCCCTCTTCCTCCTGCTCTTCCTCCTCCTCCTTCCTCCTCTTCATCGCTCTTCTCCTCTTCCTCCCGCTCCTCTWMCTCCCTCTCCTCCAGCTCCTTTCCCTCCCTCTCCTCCCCCTCTTCCTCCCTCTCGCCTCTTCCTGCACGGAGGTGGTGTGTGTGCGGTGAAGAGTGTTTTCCAGCCCAGCGGCCTGCAGGGACCAGGGCTTAGTTAAAGTGGAGCCTGGGCTCTTAGTGTTGTGGGCTTGGGGGTGTTGGGATTGAGGCATGGCTCTGGATACTACCAGGGGAGAAGATGGAATGAGAGGTAATCCTCCCTCCCTCCTGTCCTAGTTTCTCTCATCTCACTCCATCTTCTCCCTGAGATTCACACCTCTGCCTCAGCCTGCCAGGAGGGTTAGAGGGATGGACCTCTAGCTAGATAACACTAGATGTGTGTGTGTTTATAGCACCAGCTAGCTGACACTAGAAGTGTCCAATGTGGCTTACTTGCAGTTGGTACGAGTGTGGCTCACAATTGGTGTGAAGTGGGTCCTCTAGACTCAATTGGTGTGCAGTGGTCCTCTATGCACTCAGTTGGTGTGAAGTGGTTCCTCTATGACTCAGTTGGTGCGGAAGTGGTGCCTCTATTGACTCAGTTGGTGTGAAGTGGGTTCTATGACTCAGTTGGTGTGAAGTGGTTTCCTCTACTGACTCAGTTGGTGTGAATGTGTTCCTGCCTCTATGGCTCAGTTGGTGTGATAGTGGTTCATCTAAATGACTCAGTTGGTGCGAAGTGGTTCCTCTATGACTCAGTTGGTGGCGAAGCTGGGCCTCTATGGCTCAGTTGGTGCGAAGTTGGTTCTCTATGACTCAGTTGGCTGCGAAGTGGGCCTCTAGTGACTCAGTTGGTGGCGAAGTGGTTACTCGATGACTATTGGTGCGAAGTGGTTCTCTATGACTCAATTGTGGCGAAGTTGGTTCCTCTATGACTCAGTTGGTGCGAAGTGGGCCTCTATGACTCAGTTGGGCGGTGAAGTGGCCTCTATGACTCAGTTGGTGCAAGTGGTTCCTCTATGGCTCAGTTTGGTGCGCAGTGGGCCTCTATGACTGAGTTGGTGCGAAGTGGTTCCTCCTCTGACTCAGTTGGTGCGAAGTGGTACCCTCTATGACTCAGTTGGTGGAAGTGGTTCCTCTTATGGTAGTTTTTGGTGTGAAGTGGTTCTCTATGGCTCAGTTGGTGTCGAAGTGGTTCCTTATGACTCAGTTGGTGCGAAGTGGTTCCTCTATGACTCAGTTTTGGTGCGAAGTGGGCCTCTATGGCTTCAGTTGGTGGCGAAGTGGTTCCTCTAATTGAATCAGTTGGTGCGAAGTGGTTCCTCTATGACTCAGTTTTGGTGCGAAGTGGTGTCCTCTATGACTCAACATTGGTGCGAAGTGGGTTCTCTATGACAGTTGGTGGCGAAGTTGGGCGCCTCTATGACTCAGTGGTGGTGAAGTGGGCCTCTATGACTCAGTTGGTGCGAGGTGGTTCCTCTATGGCTCAGCTTGGTGCGCAAGTGGACCTCTATGATCAGTTGGTGCGAAGTGGTTCCTCTAAGACTCTAGTTGGTGCGAAGTGGTAACTCTTATGACTCAGTTGTGCGAAGTGGGCCTCTATGGCTCAGTTGGTGCGAGAGTGGTTCCTCTATTTTTGACTCAGTTTGGTGCGAAAGTGGTTTTCCTCTATGACTCATTGGTGCGAAAGTGGTTCCTCTATGACTCAAGTTGGTGCGAAGTGGTTCCTCTAGTGACTCAGCTTGGTGGCGAAGTGGGCCTCTATGACTCAGTTGGTGCGAATGGGATTCCTCTATGACCAGTTTGGTGCGAAGTGGGTTCGCTCTATGACCTTCAGTTGGTGCGAAGTGGGTCCCTCTATGACTTCATGGTGCGAAGTGGGCCTCTAGACTCAGTTGGTGTGAAGTGGGTTCCTCTATGGACTCAGTTTGTGGAGAGTGGTTCCTCTATACTCAGTTGTTGCGAAGGTGGTTCCTCTATGAAACTCAGTTGGTGGCGAAGTGGGCCTCTATGACTCAGTTGGTGTGAAGTGGTTCCTCTTATGGCTCCGTTGGTGCGAAGTGGTTCTCTATGATCAGTTGGTGTGAAGTGGGTACTCTATGACTCAGTTGGTGTGAAGTTGGATTCTCTATGAACTCAGTTGTGTGAGTGGGTCTCTATGGCTCAGTTGGTGTGAATGTGGTTCCTGCTTGGCTCAGTGGTGTGAAGTGGTAACCCTCTATGACTCAGTTGGTGTGAAGTGGGTTCCTCTATGACTCAGTTGGTGCGAATGGTCCTAGTGGCTCAGTTGGTGTGACGATGGTTCCTCTAATGACTCAGATTGGTGGAAAGTGGATTCCTCTACTGAACTGCAGTTGGTGTGAAAGTGGTTCCTCTATGACTGCAGTTGGTGGGGTCCCTGACAGTGTGTGTTCCCTATGACGTTCAGTTGGTGTGAGTGGTTCCTCTATGACTCAAGTTGGTGGCGATGTCTCATGATCATGATGGAGATGCCATGTGCGATTGTCCTCTAGGTAGCGTCGCTTGACAGTAGTCTGGCTCAGGGGCAAGTGGTTCTCTATGAGCTCTAGTTGGGTGCACAGTGGTCGCTTTAGAGTGCTCTAGTTGTGTGAATGGTCGCTCTTGACTCAAGTTTGCCAGTGGTTCTCTATGGCTCAATTGGTGCGAAGTGGTTCCTCTATGACTCAGTTGGTGTGAAGTGGTTCTCTATGACTCAGTTGGTGTGGAAGTGGTTCCTCTATGACTCAGCTTGGTGTGAATTGGGTTTCCTCTATGCTCAGGTTGAGTGCTGAAGTGGTTCCTCTATGACTCAGTTGGTGTGAAGTGGTTCCTCTATGACCAGCTTGGTGTAGAAGTGGATTCTCTATGACTCCAGTTTGGTTGAAGTGGTTCTCTATGACCAGTGGTGTGAAGTGGTTCTCTATGACTCAAGTTGGTGTGAAGTGGTCCTCTATGGCTCAGTTGGATGTGCAAGTGGTTCTCTACTGATCTCGTTGGTGGAAGTGGGTCTCTCTATGTACTCAGTTGGTGTGAAGTGGTTCCTCTACTGACTCAGTTTGATGTGAACCGTGGGTTTCCTCTATGACTTCAGTTGGTGTGAAAGTGGTTCCTCTATGACTCAGTTGGTGTGAAGATGGATTACCTCTATGATCAGGTTGGTGTGAGTGGTTCCTCTATGGTCAGTTGGTGCGAAGTGGTTCCTCTATGACTCAAGTTGGTGTGAAGTGGGTTCTCTAATGACTAGTTTGGTGTGAAGTGGTCCTCTATTGCGCTCAGTTGGTGGAAGTGGTCTCTATGGCTCCAGTTGGTGTGAAGTGGTCCCTATGAGACTGCAAGTTGGTGTGAAAGTGTTCCTCTATGACTCAGCTTGAGTGTCGAAGTGTTCCTCTGATGACTCAGTTGGTTTGTGAAGTGGTTCTCTAGACATCAGTTGGTGGTGGAAGTGGTTGTTCTCTATGACCAGTTTGGTGTGGAAGCTGGTCCTCTATGCTCCATGGTAAGGCGTCTATCGTGTGGTGTGAAGTGGTTCCTCTATGACTCAGTATGGTGCCGTAGCAGATGGTGCAAAACTTGAAGGTTCAAATTATGAGCCGGTCACGCTTTGGTGTTGTTCAAACACGCCCTGGGTAAAATGGCATCTATATCCAGACTTCAAAGTTTTGGAGGGAGTAGCAGGGCTGGTTCACCTCTATTTTGACTCTTCAGTGTCTACTCTGGTGTGCCAAGGGTTCTCTATGGCTTCGGAGTTGGTGTGAAGCTGGTTCCTCCTAGGGCTATGACGTATTGGTGCGAAGTGGTTCCTTTCTATGACTCGGTTGGTGCCGACGACTGGGCCTCTATGGTCAGTTTTGGCTGCCCGAAAGGGCTGGGTCTCCTTCTATGACCTCCTCAGTTGGTGCGAAGGTGTGCCTCCTACTGACCTTCAGTGGTGCGTAAGTGGTTCTCTAGACTCAATTGGTGCGAAGTTGGGTCCTTCCTCTTATGTACTCAATTGGTGCGAGTGGTTCCCCTTCCTAGTGACTGTTACAGTTGGTTGTTGCGTGAAGTGGGGCCTCTGCTGGACCTCTTCAGATTGTTGTGAAGTGGGACCTATATGACTCAGTTGGTGCGATAGTGGTTTGGTTCTCTTCTCTCCGTTCTATGGCTTTCGTTGGTGGCGAAGTGGGGCCTGGTCTATGACTTCTGCAGTTGGCTGCGACAAAAGTGGGTTCCGCTTACTGGTCATAGAGTTACTATGACTTACTCTCAGTTTTTGGGGGTGCCGGCAAAGTGGTACCCGAACTGAGTCATCGAGGGCTTTCTTTATGACTTTCTTCAGTTGGTGGTGCGCCATATAAGTGGTTCCCTCTTAATTGGCTTTTCGGACCACTATCGGGTGTGGCTAATGTGGTTCCTCGTACGATCCTTCGACGGTTGCGGGCCACTCAGTGTGGGTGTTGAAGTTGGTTCGTTCTCTATGACTACAACTGACAGGTTTTGCATTAGAGGAACCGCACTTTACGGCAGACTCGGTTTGGCCGCTCTATGACGATAGAAGACGCTCAGTCTGGTCTCCACGCTCGGAAAGTGGGCCTCTTACCACTAATTTGGGCCTACTGCTCTGAGGAGTCTGGTCGCGGCCACTTACTTCGACAGATCCAGGTGGAGTATAGAGTGGAATACTTCGGACACCCAAATGAGTCATTCAGTGCGAATCTAATCGCTGCTATTGTATCAGTTAGGGGTGGTGAGGAACCTCACAGATGACTTGTTTTCACTGGTTTCTCTCTCCCCACTTTCGGGCCCCACACTGTCCGCCAATACTCTACCAGATCACCATCATCTGAGGTCATTTAGCAGGGACCCAAAGCAATTACCACTTGCGCACCACGACTGGTTCCCTTCCACAACTCCTTTCCCTTGCTAGAGTTCATCCGAATGTGAGGCGGGTCCGCTGCTCTCCTCTCTCCATCCACACCTACCTCACCTCTCCACTCTCTACTGAGCGCCTCCCAGCTCGCCCACTTTCGTTGTTTCTAGCGATGCGCGACAGCTTCGCGCAAGCATTAGTCATAATCCTCATTCCCACTTTCCTTACTCTTATATCGGACTCAAACGTGGAGGAGGGGAACATTTGCCGGGTCAGCGCACAGCCGTTCGGTCCACTTTCCCGGTCCCATCAACCGTCCATCCTCCAACACTGGTCATTAGAGGAGAACTGAACCCATTCCCTCGGTCCTTTCCCCATTTCCTCTTCGCAGAAGAATAATCAGGAGTGAGCCTGCTATGACTCGTCAGGTTTGGTTGAAATGGGCTCCCTTGGCCCTCTTAGGAGGACGTATTCTCAGTTGGTCTGTGATAGTGGACCTCTTAT
>NW_019942976.1:215264-219669 GCF_002910315.2 Salvelinus sp. IW2-2015 | reverse complement strand
CAGAGAGAGATTGACAGCTGCTTCGAAATTGCAAAAAGGCACCTAAAGGACTCTCAGAGCATGAGAAACAAAATTCTCTGGTCTGATGAAACCAAGATTAAACTCTTTAGCCTGAATGCCAAGCGTCATGTCTGGAGGAAACCTGGCACCATGCCTACGGTGAAGCTGTGGGGATGTTTTTCAGCGGCAGGGACAGGGAGACTAGTCAGGATTGAGGGGAAGATGGACGGAGCAAAGTAAAGAGAGATCCTTGATGAAAACCTGCTCCAGAGCACGCAGGACCTCTGACTGGGGTGAAGGTTTACCTTCCATCAGACAACGACCTAAGCACACAGCCAAGACAATGCAGGAGGACTTTCGGGAAAAGTCTCTGAATGTCCTTGAGTGGTCCAGCCAGAGCCCGGACTTGAATCCGATCTAACATCTTTGGAGAGACCTGAGAATAGCTGTGCAGCGACGCTCCCCATCCAACCTGACAGAGCTTGAGAGGACTGCAGAGATGGGAGAAACTCCCAAATACAGGTGTGCCAAGCTTGTAGCGTCATACCCAAGAAGACTCAAGACTGCAATCGCTGCCAAAGGTGCTTCAACAAAGTACTGAGTGAAGGGTCTGAATACTTATGTAAATGTAATATGCATTACATTTTTTTTATACATTTGTAAAAATTTAAAAAACCTGTTTGTGCTTTGTCATTATGGGGTATTGTGATGTCATTAGGGTGTTGTGACGTCATTAAGGGTATTGTGTGTAGATTGAGGGGAAAAAAAATCATCTATTTTAGAATAAGGCTGTAATGTAACAAAATGTGGAAAAGTCAGGAGGTCTTAATACCCTCTGAATGCACTGTATACCTACTCAGTCAAGAGGTCTTAATACCCTCTGAATGCACTGTATACCTACTCAGTCAAGAGGTCTTATTACCCTCTGAATGCACTGTATTACCCTCTGAATGCACTGTATACCTACTCAGTCAAGAGGTCTTAATACTCTCTGAATGCACTGTATACCTACTCAGTCTGTGACGATCGGTTACTTTTTAACAACAGCGAAGATAAGCCCTTAAAAAGTGTATTTGTAAGGAGGAACACAGTGGTGTGATTACACTGTGACTGACCTCTAAGGTAGCGTTGAATTCATGGTACAGATCAGCGTCCTCCGCTGCCTCCGCCAGTCTCTTGACAGACTTCATCTTCCTACCCAGCATGCCCTCCATCTCCTCAGCAAACTTCTTCACCAGTTCCTCTCCGTCCACCTCCTCCATCTTCACCGTGGGCTCAACGTCTTTGTATTTCTGGAGAGGAAAGGGTTAAATACCCTTAATAAACATGTTTAAGTAAKCAACGGTTACAGGGTCCTGTTAACTACACAGGTGAACTGGCAGATTTGYTTATCTTTCAGGTGTTTTCAAGTCTGTAARTGAATCCACTTCCACAAGGGAGCTGTCATAAGAGACACATGTAACGTATTGTATGACAACAGCCAGAGAAGAGATGGATCTTGGTATTGGATTGGCTAGAGAACATAGAGCTTATCTCTAAATAGAACCTTGACAAACCGCTATCTGACTCTGTTGTCTTAGCTGGGGACTATTCAACAGCTGTTGGTGGATTAAAGTAGTCTGTTAATCATCTCCTGTTGTTTTTACCACAGTCAGTCTTTGACAATGATGTTAACCCTCTGCCCTCATCACCCCTCACATACCAAAACATTAACTAAAACACACACATACACTCAGTGGACAGTTTATTAGGTACACAACCCCCGTTCACGAAAATGGTTCGCTCCTACAAGCAGTGAGTCACGTTGCCGTGGCTTGCTATATAAAGCAGGCAGACAGGCATCAAGGCATTCAGTTACTATTCGATTAAACGTTAGAATGGGCAAAACGAGTGACCTAAGGGACTTTGAGTGTGGTATGATCGTCAGTGCCAGGCGTGCTAGTTCCAGTATCTCAGAAATGGCCGGCCTGATCCAGGAGTGAATAGTACCCCAGGCTGTATCACTGGATCAGAGGGAATAGAACCTCATGCTGGATCAGAGGGAATAGAACCTCATGCTGGATCAGAGGGAATAGAACCCCAGGCTGGATCAGAGGGAATAGAACCCCAGGCTGCAGGCTTATCACTGGGATCAGAGGGAGATAGAACCTCATGCTGGATCAGAGGGAAATAGAACTCATGCTGGATCAGAGGGAATAGAACCCCAGGCTGGATCAGAGGGAATAGAACCCCAGGCTGGATCACTGGATCAGAGGGAATATAACCTCATGCTGGATCAGAGGAATAGTACCTCAGGCTGTATCAGAGGGAATAGAACCCCAGGCTGTTCAGAGGGATATAGTGCATTCAGGTCTGGATCACTGGAGTCAGGAGGGAATAGAACCCCAGGCTGGATCACTGGATCAGAGGAATAGAACCCAGGCTGGATCACTGGATCAGAGGGAATAGAACCCCAGGCTGGATCACTGGATCAGAGGGAATAGAACCCCAGGCTGGATCAGAGGAATAGAACCCCAGGCTGGATCACTGGATCAGAGGGAATAGACCAAGGCTGTGATCAGAAGGGAATAGAACCACAGGCTGTATCAGCTGGATTCAGAGGGAATAGAACCCCAGGCTGGATCACAGGACAGAGGGAATAGAACCCCAGGCTGTATCAGAGGAATAGAACCCCAGGCTGGATCACTGGATCAGAGGGAATAGAACCCCGGCTGGATCAGAGGGAATAGAACCCCAGGCTAGATCAGAGGGAATAGAACCCCAGGCTAGATCAGTGGGAATAGAACCCAGGCTGGGATCAGAGGGAATAGAACCCAGGCTGGATCACTGGATCAGAGGGAATAGAACCCCAGGCTGGATCTGAGGGAATAGAACCCCAGGCTGTATCACTGGATCAGAGGGAATAGAACCCAGGCTGGATCACAGGATCCAGGGGAATAAACCCAGGCTGGATCAGAGGGATAGAACCCAGCTGGATCACTGGATCATAGGGAATAGTAACCTCAGCTGGATCAGAGGGAATAGAACCCCAGGCTGGATCACTGGATCAGAGGGAATAGAACCCAGGCTGGATCATGGATCAGAGGGAATAGAACCAGGCTGGATCAGAGGGAATAGTACCCCAGGCTGGATCACTGGATCAGAGGGAATAGAACCACAGGCATGCAGGCTGATCAGGGGAAAACCGGCTGGATCAGAGGGAAGAGAACCCAGGCTGGATCACTGGATCAGAGGGAATAGAACCCAGGCTGGATCACTGGATCAGAGGGAATAGAACCCCAGGCTGGATCAGAGGGAATATAACCCCAGGCTGGATCAGAGGGAAATAACCCCAGGCTGGATCACTGGATCAGAGGGAATAGAACCCCAGGCTGGATCACTGGATCAGAGGGAATAGAACCCAGGCTAGATCAGAGGGAAATAGAACCCCAGGCTAGATCAGAGGGAATAGAACCCCAGGCTAGATCAGTGGGAATAGAACCCCAGGCTGGATCAGAGGGAATAGAACCCCAGGCTGGATCACTGGATCAGAGGGAATAGAACCCCAGGCTGGATCTGAGGGAAATAGAACCCCAGGCTGTATCACTGGATCAGAGGGAATAGAACCCAGGCTGGATCACAGGATCAGAGGGAATAGAACCCCAGGCTGGATCACAGGATCAGAAGGAATAGAACCCAGGCTGGATCACTGGATCAGAGGGATATAGAACCACAGGCTGGATCAGAGGGAATAGAACCCCAGGCTAGATCAGTGGGAATAGAACCCCAGGCTGGATCAGAAGGGAATAGAACCCCAGGCTGGATCACTGGATCAGAGGGAATAGAAACCAAGCTGGATCACTGGATCAGAGGGATAGAACCCAAGCCTGGATACTGGATCAGAGGGATAGAACCACAGGCTGTGTCACTGGATCAGAGGGAATAGAACCCCAGGCTGTATCACTGTATCAGAGGGAATAGAACCCCAGGCTGTATCACTGGATCAGAGGGAATAGTACCTCAGGCAGGATAACAACCTATCCCTCAACGTAACCAAGACTAAGGAAATGATTGTGAACTACAGGAAAAGAGCACCGAGCACGTCCCATTCTCATCGACGGGGCTGTAGTGGAGCAGGTTGAGAGCTTCAAAATTCCTTGGTGTTCACATCAACAACAAACTAGAATGGTCCAAACACACCAAGGACAGTCATGAAGAGGAGCAACAAAGCCTATTCCCCCTCAGGAAACTAAAAGATTTGGCATGGGTCCTGAGATCCTCAAAAGGGTTCTACAACTGCAAATCGAGCGCATCCTGACTGGTTGCATCACTGACTGGTCCGGCCAATTGCTCAGCCTCCGACCGTAAGGCACTACAGAAGGGTAGTGCGTACGGCCCAGTACATCACTGGGGCAAAGCTGCCTGC
>NW_019942976.1:208171-214938 GCF_002910315.2 Salvelinus sp. IW2-2015 | reverse complement strand
CTGTAGTATGAAAACCTGACTAAGATAATAAGGAAAACACTGAGCTTCGTAACAGAATAATTATGAAAACAGAGGCTTGGTAAAGATAATAAGGAAAACCACTGAGCTTGTAAAGATAATAAGGAAAACACTGAGCTTGTAAAGATAATAAGGAAAAACATTGAGCTTGTAAAGACAATAAGAGAAAACACTGAGCTTGTAAAGAATAATAAGGAAAACACTGAGCCTGTCAGATTAATAAGAAAACACTTGAGCTTGTAAAGATAATTAAAGAAAACATGAGCTTGTAAAAATGAATAAGGAAAACAGAGAGCTTGTTAAAGATAATAAGGAAAACACTAGCTTGTAAAGACAATAAGGAAACACTGAGCTTTGTAAAGACAATAAGGAAAACACGAGAGCGTGTAAAGATAATAATAAAACAGAGAGCTTGTAAAATAATAAGGAAAAACACTGAGCTATGTGAAGATAATAAGGAAAACACTGAGCTTGTAAAAGATAATAAGGAAAACATTGAGCTTGTAAAGATAATAAGGAAAACAGAGAGCTTGTGAAGATAATAAGAAAACAGAGAGCTTGTAAAGTTAATAAGGAAAACACTGAGCTTTGTAAAGACAATAAAGGAAAACACTGAGCTTGTAAAGATAAAAGGAAAACAGTGAGCTTGTAAAGATAATAAGGAAAACAGTGAGCTTGTAAAGATAATAAGGAAACAGGAGCTGTAAAGATAATAAGAAAACAGGAGCTTGTAAAGATAAATAAGGAAAACACTGAGCTTGTAAAGATAATAAGGAAACACTGAGCTTGTAAAGATAAATAAGGAAAAACACTGAGCTTGCTAAAGAATAAGGAAAACAGAGAGCTGTAAAGATAATAAGGAAAACAGAGAGCTTGTGAAGAGAATAAAGGAAAAACACTGAGCTTGTGAAGATGTAATAAGGAAAACACTGAGCGTTTAAAGATAATAAGGAAAACACTGAGCTTGTAAAGAATAATAAGAAAACACTGAGCTTGTAAGATAATAAGGGAAAACAGAGAGCTTGTGAAGATAAGGAAAACACTGAGCTTGTAAAGATAATGAGTATAAAACAGTGAGCTGTAAAGATGAATTAGGAAAACACTGAGCTCTGTAAAGATAATAAGGAAAAACATTGAGCTGTGTAAAGACAATAAGGAAAACAGTGACTTGTGAAATAATAAGGAAAACAGAGAGCTTGGTAAAGATAATAAGGAAAAACATTGAGCTTGTAAAGACAATAAGGAAAACACTGAGCTTGTAAAGATAATAAGGAAAAACAGTGAGCTTGTAAAGATAATAAGGAAAACAGTGGAGCTTGTAAAGATAATAAGGAAAACACTGAGCTTGGTAAAGATAATAAGGAAAAACAGAGAGCTTGTAAAGATAATAAGGAAAACACTGAGCTTGTAAAGATAATAAGGAAAAACACTGAGCTTGTAAAGACAATAAGGAAAACAGAGAGCTTGTAAAGATAATAAGGAAAACACTGAGCTTTGTAAAGATAATAAGGAAAACATAGAAGCTTGTAAAGGATAATAAGGAAAACACTGAGTTGTAAAGATAATAAGGAAAAACACTGAGCTTGTGAAGATAATAAGGAAAACAGAGAGCTTGTAAAGATAATAAGGAAAACAGAGAGCTTGTAAAAGATAATAAGGAAAACAGAGAAGCTTGTAAAAGGACAATAAGGAAAACAGAGAGCTTGTAAAAGATAATAAGGAAAAACACTGAGCTTGAAAGATTATAAGGAAAACAGAGAGCTTGTAAAGATTAATAAGGAAAACAGAGAGCTTCGTAAAGACAATAAGGAAAACACTGAGCTTGTAAAGATAATAAGGAAAAACAGATGAGCTTCTAAAGACAATAAGGAAAACACTGAGCTTGTAAAGATAATAAGGAAAAACAGAGACTTCTAGAATAAAATGAGCTTAATATAAGGAAAACATATGAGCGTGTAAAGATAATAAGGAAAACACTGAGCTTGTAAAGATAATAAAAGATACAGAAGAGAAAAATAAAAAATACATTCCGGTCAGAGGATCGCAAGTAAAATAGTGAGTTGACAATTGCAGCTGTGTTTTACCTTGATCAAACTGCTTCTGAATATTGTCTTGATCAGTCTTGTTACCACTCACGCGATACAGGCCCTCTGTCGTAAGTCCTGGAGGACAAAAGAACAGACATATTTAGAGTATAAGTACAGGCAGTGTGAAGCTACTACTTGACCTGCTATCAACATGGTTCCACTGTGAAAAGGGCAGAAGAAGTTTAAAGACACTTTTCCATTTAGCAATGATTTCAGATCAGAGAAAAATAAAACACAGACCCAACCACCGTGATATTAAGCATGGCCCGAGACGATTTTTACACACACACACACACACACACACACACACACACACACACACACACACACACACACACACACAGTGTGGAGGAGGTGAAGGAAGAGGCTGTCAGTTTTGAGGGGTAGAGGATAAACAGGCCCTGGCCCTGGGATACAATAAGCAGCACTTCCAAACCTAATCTAACCAAACCAAACCAAACCACACCTAACCAAACCTAACCTAACCTAACCTAACCTAACCCAACCTAACCAAACCAAACCAAACCTAACCACACCTAACCACACCTAACCTAACCAAGCCCAACCAAACCTATCCTAACCTAACCAAACCACACCTAACCAAGCCCAGCCAAACCTAACCAAACCTAAACTAACCAAACCTAACCAAAACCTAACCTAACCTAACCTACTTACAAACCAGCCCAATAGCCAGGCCTATTTAGATGATTATTCATATTAAACATGATGAGGCATTGTCCTTGCATCGTCTAGAGACAGTCATTTGTCATTTTTATTAGGATCCCCATTAGCTAACGCCGTAACTCCAGCTAATCTTCCTGGGGTCCAACACCAATTAACAATACATTATAAATAACCACAAATCAAGACTTCACAAACATTCAACAAGTAGACAATACAGACAATTAAAATACCTGACAGGAAACACATTTAACATTCAGTTGATCATTTCTACTTCCTGTCCAGTCATATGGTCTATCACATTAGATGTTCTTTCTATTTCCTGTCCAGTCATATGGTCTATAGCATTAGATGTTCTTTCTATTTCCGTCCAGGCATATGTTATCACTATTGTTCTTTCTATTTCTGTCCAGTCAATGGTCTATAGCATTAGATGTTCTTTCTAATTCCTCTTCAGTCATATGGTCTATAGCATTAGATGTTTTATTTCCTGTCCAGTCATATGGCCATAGTCATTAGATGTTCTTTCTATTTCTGTCCAGTCATATGGTCTATAGCATTAGATGTTCTTTCTATTTCCTGTCCAGTCATATGGTCTATAGCTTAGATGTTCTTTCTATTTCCTGTCCAGTCATATGGTCTATAGCATATAGATGTTCTTTCTATTTCCTGTCCAGTCATATGGTCTATAGCATTAGATGTTCTTTCTATTTCCTGTCCAGTCTATATGGTCTATAGCATTAATGTTCTTTCTATTTCCTGTCCAGTCATTGTCTATAGCATTAGATGTTCTTCTATTTCCTGTCCAGTCATATGGTCTATAGCATTAGATGTTCTTTCTATTTCCTGTCCAGTATACATATGGTCTATAGCATTAGATGTTCTTTCTATTTCCTGTCCAGTCATATGGTCTATAGCATTAGATTGTCTTTCTATTTCCTGTCCAGTCATATGGTCTATAGCATTAGATGTTCTTCTATTTCCTGTCCAGTCATATGGTCTATAGCATTAGATGTTCTTTCTATTCTGTCCAGTCATATGGTCTATCACATTGATTGTCTTTCTATTCCTGTCCAGTCATATGGTCTATCACAATTAGATGTTCTTTTTATTCTTGAAGGTGGATTACTTTTTGCCTGAGAAATATGTATTGGATAAGAGTCTATTCAGCATGATCCTACATAAAACTGTAGATTTGTCCTGTGCTTGGGTTGTCTTAGATGCCCTGAATTTACCTGTCTGGTTTGTTGGTTATGTGTGTTTGCTTATATATAACTGGTCTGAAAAATACTTGTGGTTTTTGAAAAATATAACATTCCTAAAGAAAATCAGAAGACTGGATAGTAATTTGTTTTCAACGTGAAGCCATGAGAGATGTGATGCATTTGGATAATATTCATATAGATAGAGCAATGAAGAGCTAATTGACAGCCCCTGTTTTGAGCCATTTGGAGCTTTTTATATCTTTGCTGCTGATGACCATATAACTGGCAGTACTCTAAGTGTGATAGGACCAGGGATTGACCATACTGGAACAGTACTCTAAGTGTGATAGGACGGGATTGACATATAACTGGACAGTACTCTAGTGTGATAGGACAGGGATTGACCATGTAACTGGACAGTACTCTAAGTGTGATAGGACAGGGATTTACATGTAACTGGACAGTACTAAGTGTGATAGAACCAGGGATTTACCATGTAACTGGACAGTACTCTAAGTGTGATAGGACAGGGATTGACCATATAACTGGACAGTACTCAAGTGTGATAGGACCGGGATTAACATATAACTGGACAGTACTCTAAGTGTGATAGAACCAGGGATTGACCATGTAATGGACAGTACTCTAAGTGTGATAGGACAGGGATTGACCATATAACTGGACAGTACTCTAAGTGTGATAGGACCAGGGATGACCTATGTAACTGGACAGTACTCTAAGTGTGATAGACCAGGGATTGACCATATAACTGGACAGTACTCTAAGTGTGATAGACCAGGGATTGACCATATAAACGAGTACCTAAGTGTGATAGACACACACTCTTGTGGTGTGTGTGTGTGTGTGTGTGTGTGTGTGTGTGTGTGTGTGTGTAGAAAACACTACACAAGAGCAGCTGCTTTACGAGAGCCACTGGGGACATTTCCATGCATGATGAGATAGAGATAAGAGCTTCTACTTTATAGTGCAGAGTGTAACACTGACTCCCTCTTAACGCTGTCATTCATGACTTATGTTCATATTTCCTGTAACTATTTCATTTGAAGCCAGTTAAGATATGTTTCCTGTAACAACTAAAAAGCCATTCAATGTTTGTTAGGGTCTATTCTGAGAAGCGACCGAAAGCATCATACTAAGACAGCGCTAGGGCTAAATAACCCAGTCTAACGACTTACTTTACATACAGACATGCAGGTCACAGCCATAGAATCTATCTAGCCTAATCTTGTTCTACTCATTCTATTTCTATGTTCACAGCACCTGTCAGTTCTAGAGGTCGACCGATTATGATTTTTCAACGCCGATACCGATTAAATCGGCCGATTTATTTATTTGTAGTAATGACAATTACAACAATACTGAATGAACACTTTTATTTTAACTTAATATGATACATCAATAAAATCAATTTTGCCTCAAATAAATAATGAAACATGTTCAATTTGGTTTAAATAAGGCAAAAACAAAGTGTTGGAGAAGAAATTAAGAAAGCTAATGTTTAAGTTCCTTGCTCAGAACATGAGAACACATGAAAGCTGGTGGTTCCTCTTAACATGAGTCTTCAATATTCCCAGGTAAGAAGTTTGAGGTTGTAGTTATTATAGGAATTATAGGACTATTTCTCTCTATACCATTTGTATTTCATATACCTTTGACTATTGGATGTTCTTATAGGCACTATAGTATTGCCAGTGTAACAGTATAGCTTCCATCCCTCTCCTCGCCCCTACCTGGGCTCGAACCAGGAACACATCGACAACAGCCACCCTCGAAGCAGCGTTACCCATCGCCCCAGAGCAAGGCAAACAACTACTTCAAGGTCTCAGAGCGAGTGACGTCACCGATTGAAACGCTATTAGCGCGCACCCCGCTAACTAGCTAGCCATTTCACATCGGTTACACCAGCCTAATCTCGGGAGTTGATAGGCTTGAAGTCATAAACAGCGCAATGCTTGAAGCACAGCGAAGAGCTGCTGGCAAACGCACGAAAGTGCTGTTTGAATGAATGCTTACAAGAATGCTGCTGCCTACCACCACTCAGTCAGACTGCTCTATCAAATATCAAATCATAGACTTAATTATAACATAATAACACACAGAAATACGAGCCTTTGGTCATTAACATGGTCAAATCCGGAAACTATCATTTCGAAAACAAAACGTTTATACGGAACCGTTCTGTATTTTATCTAACGGGTGGCATGCCTAGTGTAAATATTGCTGTTACATTGCACAACCTTCAATGTTATAATTATGTACAATTCTGGCAAATTAATTACGGTCTTTGTTAGGAAGAAATGGTCTTCACACAGTTCGCAATGAGCCAGGCGTCCCAAACTGCTGCATATACCCTGACTTTGCTTGCACGGAACACAAGAGAAATCGGTCCTAATTAATCGCCCATTCCAATTAATCGGTCGACCTGTGTGTGTGTGGTGTGTGTGTGTGTGTGTGTGTGGATGCTGATGGGCCAAGGTTTTTGACTGGAAGTGACCCTGCCTGCACTTTAGTCAAATAACTGGGAAGAAGGTTGCAGCCAAAGACAATAAGAACAAAATGAACTCAACTGGGGGAGGGAAGCACAATAGGGAA
Organism: Salvelinus sp. IW2-2015; assembly: GCF_002910315.2. Taxonomy (NCBI): domain Eukaryota; kingdom Metazoa; phylum Chordata; class Actinopteri; order Salmoniformes; family Salmonidae; genus Salvelinus; species Salvelinus sp. IW2-2015. The sequence goes on along the minus strand of NW_019942976.1, from coordinate 208,334 downwards.
GTTATCCGAATTGAGATGTGTTCTACAAGCCGGATGTTTCATTGTCCTGCTCCCTAACTACACATTAACTGAACATCACCTCCACTACTACTACCACCACCTCCACTACTACAACCACTACCTTCACTACTACTACCTCCACTACTACTACCTCCACTACTAC
>NW_019942976.1:202705-207544 GCF_002910315.2 Salvelinus sp. IW2-2015 | reverse complement strand
AAGAGTTCCAGGGAGCATGTCTCGAGTTCCACTACTACAACCACGACACCACGGGCAGACAGCTACTGGATAATGTTGGCTTTAGACTTCACGTGCATGAGGCACGCTTAGCGATAACTACTACTCTGGCCAAGCTCAGACCCAGTTTTAGCCGATCTCTCTGGACAGTTTCATGAGCTTCGTCTCGTGCCGAGACTAGCGTGAACATCTCTCCTGGTGCTTAGTACGCGCAAGTCTTCGCGGGTAACCTGGTATGGGTTAACTAATACGTCAACCTGTTTAAGTTGTGAACTCTCTGGGGGTAGTACTCACTGGAGTGTTCGGGCTGTCACTTTAGCGTCACCCAGTGTGATAATTCGTGTTCTCTCTCCAGCCAACCCGTAACTCAAAGAGAGAGCTCCGGATCGCTTACGTGCAATAGGTGGCTTTCGTCCTACATGCCTTACTTGGGTCGGCGTCTCAGGGACTGTGGAGTCAAACGAGCTGGGGGAAGGCACGGGGCCTGAAGTGTGTTAAAGGTGATCATTATAACGCCTTTAAGAGGAGATAGATTACGGCGTTTTTGATGCGTGATCAGTTTTTGGGAAGGAGTAGGATGTTCCAGGTACTGGCTTCCTATGTCAAGGTGATCGAAGTCCTAACTGATCTACTCTAACTAGATGTATCTTCGAACAACGCTTTGGCCTGCCTCCAGTGAGCTGGAACGAAGCCGAGCGTCAGTGGCTCGATGTAGTTTGTGTGTTTTCTGGAGGGAGCTACGTGAGCGCTTGGAAGTGTAGTAGGTTTAAAGGAATGAGATTCTCTCACGCGGGAGGTTCCTTCCAGCGGTGGGATCTCTTTGATTGCACTCGCCATCCGTAATGAGTGTAGTACGATCCGGGTAAGATCTATCGCTAAAACCAGGGAGCTCGTGGACGATAAGCTGCGTTATACGGTGTTTCCCTCTTCACGCATCTACAAACCAAGCTCCCCCCCCGGCTCAAGAGACTGAGCCTAATGCAGCTGGAGGTATTTCGACATCTTCACTAAGGTGAGGGAACGGAGAATCACCAACCGCTTGCCTCTATTCTTGTCGAGTTCTGCTGGACAATTCTTGATCATGTCATCGCCAGTAAGCAGGCCAGACGCCATCAAGTTAAGCGCGAGGGCACTGGTGAGCGCTAACTATCAAGTCTCTCCAATCAAGATCCTGTACTACATTGTCGGTCCATCATACGCTGGACCCAGGATCGCGTGCTTCCATGCAGTGCTTGATAGACCCTGGGGCTGAGGGTTGTTTTTGGACGAAGCATGGCAGGAAACATGACATGTCTCTCAGACAGTTAGGGAAAACTCTCACGCCATGTTCGCCTTAATGGGTAGTCCCTTCCCAGTATCAGATTGAGAACCTACTTTAACCTCACAGTATCTGGAATCCAGTGCGACTTTTCAATTTTTGATTTCGGTTCACGCTTTTACAACCTGTTGTTTTGGGTCTCCTGGTGTTATGTATAATGCCTACTATTAATTCGGAGCTTAAGTAATAATCTATCCCTATTCCTGGGACGTTATCTATGTCAATGTGAAGTGTTTAATGCGCACTATCGGCTTCTTGTTTCTTCAGTCCCTCTACTCAGCGGGAAGCGTGGTGCATTTAGAACAGGAGTGCCCGCCCACACCACTGGCTTCTTGTATCGTAAAGTTATAGGACTCGGACTTACTTGTAACTGTGTAGTGGTGGTTGTAGTGGAAGCGGTGTAGTTTATATAACATGTATCCACCGGACATAACTAAACCAACTACGTCTCCATATCTACTATCCTGTTACCATATACTAAATACAAGGTACCGAGCCGATCAACTAGACTTTTTACAAGAGACTGGAAGGGATCACTGGATGAATGGGTGATGTTTAGAAGTAGTTTGTTGAGGTTATCTGTTTTTAGATAGAAATAATTAGTAACTAGGTTAGTCTAATTTTTTTTAGAAGAATTTAAAACATATATATAAAAGTTCATGATGTACTAACCTACGCTGGACTACTGGTTAGGACGGAGTACTATAGACGTAGGTTTTATTTTATTAAAAAAATAAAGGTAAGATCTCATATTGTCAGAGTCGGAGGTTGTAGTTCCATAAATACTCACACTTAACCACAACTAACTACTAAACTGTTATTAGGGAACCAGGATGTGATATCCACATATAGGGGTTCTAACTACTTAACTATTGAACAATAGCTAAATGTTCTAGGTGGACTTACGTGTAGTAGTTACTACTAAACCAAAATTCAAATGAACGGTACTAGGTTGTAACTGTAGTGGTGGCTTTTGTAAAGTATAGGTGGTCTGTAGTAGTGGAAGGGCACACAGACTTAGTACTAGATCGCTGGCGGCTAAGTAGTAGTGAGGTAGGGTTGTAGTAGTGGTGTGTTGTAAGACTGTTACTACCTCCATAGGTGGTTGTAGTAGTACTACTACGGGGTAGTAATACTACTACCACTACCAATACTACTACCACTACCAATACTACTACCAATACTACTACCACTACCAATACTACTACTACTACCAATACTACTACCACTACTACTACCAATACTACTACCAATACTACTACCACTACCAATACTACTACCACTACCAATACTACTACTACTACCAATACTACTACCACTACTACTACCAATACTACTACCACTACCAATACTACTACCACTACCAATACTACTACTCCCATTATGTCTCTGTCTGGGAGTCAGAGCACTTGATTAAGTGATTAGCATCATGTTCTACATATCACTATACAAAGTTAGCCTGGTCCCAGATCTGTTTATGCCATCTTGCCAATGCTAACTCCTATGGTCATTGTCAGGAGTTGGCAGGTGCAAGACAGCACAAACAGATCTGGGATCAGGCTAGTACAGAACATAAACTCTCTTTACAACTACAACTTTCATAAATAGTGTAGCAGACTGATGGCAGCACTAGAATCTTTGCATTTCAAAATCTGACCTCCAGCGGTAGATAAACTTCTGATATCCTTTTGGATGGGCGTGACCGGTAGTTCCTCACGACGTCCTAACGTCCTAGAAACAGTGGAACAATCCACTAAAGCGTTTAGTTTAACTGCCGGGCAGCTGCCTGGATTGTTTTATGACTAACTTTTATCTGCTGCAAAGGAAACAATAGAATCCACTAACCTGGCCTCTGCTTGTCACATGATGCTAGTACAAAAGGTCAGCAGTTAGCTAGAGTTGTACTCTACCACTGCTTCCATAATGTTGTTGAACACAAATATATATATAGAGTTTAGGCTTAAATAATGTAGCCTGTGTGCTGTCAGTAATTCCCCTAGTTTAAATTCCAGGCCAAACAAGTGCGGCATCAAAACTGTTAATTGAAACTAAATAGAAGCCAAATTCTTCTAGGTAACAATGGTATGAGAAATATGCTGTGTTAAACCAGTCAGGGGGCAGGGTTGAGCAAATTGGGGTCTTCACTATCCTACACTATCCTTCACTATCCTACACCAGTAGCAGCAGCAGCTCACAGATTCCCATCCACACGCCACAGGAAATTGGTTTAAAAATAAACCGTGTTTTATTAAATCCATTCATCACAAGGCCTCAACTAATTCAGTCAGAGAAATAAAACAAGGAAGCTACTATCGCCCAAATGACCTTGACTGTTGTGGTGGTGACTGAACCCAAACATCACAGCCAAATCTATTGCAATGTTCTGGTCGTTTGTAGCTAGTATCTACTCTGTCATCTATCCTGTATGGAATAGTCTAGGAGCCCTATTCCATCCTCAGCGGTGAGAGGCGGAGGCTCAGGCTAGTGCTTTGTGCATCCTAAATGGCACCTTATTTCATATACTTACTTCTGACCAGGGCCAAAAGGCCTGGCAGGCATAATTACAGTAGTAGCCCATCCTCCAGCAGCAGTAACAGTTACTGCACTGTGTCAAGAGACCAGAGCATCCGAGCCGACTCATCAATTTCCAGCCTAGTGCGTTAATAACTGTCCTTCCTTGCAGCCCTCTGCGCCCATAAATCACCAGCCCAAGATGCAATGCGGGGGTGGGGGGTGACTAGCCTGTGTCCCAAATGGCACCCTATTCCCTATATAGTGCACTACTTCTGACGTAGTACTAGGGCTTTAGGCAACAGTAGTGCATTTTAAAGGGAATAGATGAGCAACCAGACACCCATTCCTCACACACACCTTCAACACTGACTCAATATCCAGACACCCATTCCTCCGCTCCATCATATCACAGTACGGGGGGAACCCATACCCCCCCATGGTATCTCTCCGTATTGTGTTCTCTTGTTTTTAAGGCCACCCCCCCCCACACTCAACACTGTCTTTATCGCGTCTCCTCCGCTTAATCATTCTCCAGATCCTACGCCTGCCATTCCTGTCTTTGCACCACCTCGCCCTACTTCAACCCCTACCATTGATCTATTCGCGAACTATCGGCTAAATAACATACCCATTTTCTGTTCCACATCACACCTTTTCATCAACTTTAGCCATATTTCTGCCTCCCCGTGATGCCGTTCGTCCTTCTCAATCTTACTCTTCTCGTATTTTCTTTCCATTGACCATCCCTCCCCTTTCCTACGTCATCGTACACTTTCCCAGATATCATCTGGATTTGGCCACCTTTCAAGCTCAATCTATCACCATCCTGCGGAGGGGGGGAAGCATACCGCCATTCCTCACACCCAAGCCTGTCAGCACACTGCGACTCAATATCCCAGGACACCTCCATCCATCACACACCTTCAACACTGACTCAATATGCCATACACCCAATTTTCACACACACACCACCCACTGATCCCTCAGTA
>NW_019942976.1:188587-202680 GCF_002910315.2 Salvelinus sp. IW2-2015 | reverse complement strand
ACCCATTCCTCACACCACACCTTCAACACTGACTCAAATATCCAGACGACCCATTCTCACAACACCCTTCCACTGACTCAAATATCCAGACAACCCATCTCAACACACACTTCAACACTGACTCAATATCCAGACACCCATTCCTCCACACACCTTCAACACTGACTCAATATCCAGACACCCTTCGTCACACCCACTCCAACACTGCCTCATTCCAGACACCCATTTTCACTACACACCTCTTCACATGACTCAATGACAGCACCCATGTCTTTCACACACACATATCAACACTGACTCAATATCCAGACACCATTCTTCACCCAAGCCTTCAACACTGACTCAATATCCAGACACCCATTCTTCACACACACCTTCAACACTGACTCAATATCCAGACACCCATTCCTCCACACACACCTTCAACACTGACTCAATATCCAGACACCCATTCCTACACACACCTGTCAAACACTGACTCAATATCCAGACACCCAATCTCACACACACCTTCAACACTGACTCAAATCAGACACCCATTCCTTCCACACACACTTCAACACGTGACTCAATACCAGACACCCATCTTCACACACACTTCTAACACTGACTCAATATCCAGACCCCATTCTTCACACACACCTCAACACTGACTCAATATCCAGACCAAGCCAACAGCACACTATAAGGCACAATTACAACTATCTCTCTCTTTTCCAGACACCCATTCTTCACACACACCTTCAACACTGACTCAATATCCAGACACCCATTCTTCACACACACCTTCAACACTGACTCAATATCCAGGACCAGCCAGACAGGACACTTATAGTAGGCACAATTACAACTAAGCGTCATAGCTGGAGTCTTTTGTCATTCGAGCGAGGCAAGATTACCTCATCATTGATTCCCTTATCAAATGTAATTTGGTCTCTACCGTTTGCAGTAAAATGGTCAAATAACCCAGCAGGCCAGTGTTGAAACAATTTAAACTTGGACCACAAGCTTGGATAGACAAGACACATAACTGCTTCTCTCCTCGCTGGGGCTGAGTGAGCACACCCTAATCCAGTTTGCATTCCATATGGCACCCTATTCCCTAGATAGTGCACTACTTTTATCCAGAGCCATTTGTGCCCTGTTAAAAGTAGTGCACTAAATAGGGAATAGGGAGCCATTTGGGAGGTAGTAGCAGAGTAAAGGAGTGAAGGATGAGCTCATAGATGTCAAGCCCAGTTTCCAGAGCAGAGCGCTGTCTGTCTGAGTGTCTGTCTGTGGACGTAAGGTGTTATCACACAGGAATGTGTACAGATACAGCAGAGCGGGCTGTAAGAAAGCAGCTCCACTGGCACCGGAGAAGATTAAGCAGAGGGAGGGAAGGAGGAGAGGAGGCACAGCAGCTCTTATCTGGGGCCTGCAGCACAGTGCTGTCCCTCATGCTGCTACTGCTCCGACTAGAAGAGAGGAGGCAGTCATTATCATTTACTTCTTCTCTCTCCCTTTCTCTCTCTCCCCCTATTCTCTCGTCATCTCTCTACCTCTACTTGTCTCTCTCTCTCTCTCTCTCCCTCCCTCCCTCTCTCCGTCAGGGATGATACAGGGCTGTCTGGACTGACTCAGCTATACAGGAAACCTGGGCAGAGACTGGCTAATCATGAGAGGAAGGAAGAGAGCTGGGTATTGGAATCCATAATGAGAAGTCTGTTAACTTGACCATGTTACCTAAAGTCACCACTGACGTACAGTGAACAGGGTAAAGAACTGGGTACAGGGTAAAACAGGGTAAAGAACTGGGTACAGGGTAAAATCAGGGTAAAGAATGGGTAAGGGGTACAAACAGGGTAAAGAACTGGGTAACAGGGTAAAACAGGGTAAGAACTGGGTTAACGTGGTAAATACAGGGGTTAACAGGAACTGGGTACAGTACGGGTAAAGAACGGGTACAGGGTAAGAACTGGTAAGGTAAACAGGGTAAAGAATGGTACAGGGTAAAACAGGGTAAAGAACTGGGTACAGGGTAAAGGTAACGTGGGATACAGGGTAAAACAAGGGTAAAGAAACTGGGTAACAGGGTAAACAGGGTAAAGAACTATGGTACAGGGTAAACGGGTAAAGAACTGGGTACACGGGTAAAGAACTGGTACAGGGTAAAACGAGGGTAAAGAACTGGGTACAGGGTAAAACAGGGTAAAAGAACTGGGTAAGGGTATAAGGGTAAAGAACTGGGTACAGGGTAAAAACAGGGTAAGAAATGGTACAGGGTAAAGAACTGGGGTACAGGGTAAAACAGGGTAAAGAACTGGGTACAGGGTAAAACAGGGTAAAGAACTGGGTACAGGTAAAGAACTGGGTACAGGGTAAAAAGCAGGGTAAAGAACTGGGTACAGGGTGAAAACAGGGTAAAGAATGGGTACAGGGTAAAAAACGGGTAAAGAACTTTGGGTACAGGATAAAAGATGGGTACAGGGTAAAACAGGGTAAAGAACTGGGTAAGGGTAAAACAGGGTGAAAGAAGCTGGGTAAGGGTAAAAACAGGGTAAAGCAACTGGGTACAGGGGTAAAATCAATCAATGCAGACTCAATCAATTTTATTTTATATAGCGCCTTCGTACATTCAGCTAATATCTGAAGTGCTGTAGATACCACCCAGCCTAATAACCCCAAACAGCTAGTAATGCAGGTGTAGAAAGCAAACAGGGTAAAGAATGGGTACAGGGTAAAGAACCTGGGTTACAGGGTAAAACAGGGTAAATAGAACTGGGTACAGGGTAAAACAGGGTAAAGAACTGGGTTACAGGGTCAAACAGGGTTAAGACGGGTACTAGGTAAAGAATGGGTAGCAGGGATAAAAAACAGGGTAAAGAACTGGGTACAGGGTAAAACAGGTAAAACTGGTAAGGGTAAAGCAGGAAACTGGTCAGGTAAAAACAGGTAAAGAACTGGGTACAGGGTAAAAACGGGTAAAGAACTGGGTACATGGGTAAACAGGGTAAAGAAAACAATTTGTTGAGCTCCAGGCCAGCCGTTGAGCTCCAGGCCAGCTGTGTCATAGGGCTCTGGTTCAAAAGTAGTGCACTACGTAGGGTATTATCAATTAACTAAGACCCTTAGTCTTTAACAGAGCAATAATAACACAAATTGTCAGACTGATGGCAAACTGATCTTACACCACTAAAGCTATATATTAGCTTAAGTGTCTATTAAGTTTTCGTGGCTTGTTGTTGTGTGTTGTGATCACTGGAGCTTGTCTGAGGTGTTAGCCTGGGACAATCCTCAAGTGACACTAACGGTATCAGTAGACCCTATTCTATACAGTGCCGTACTTTTCATTATGGGCAAAACCCTAACGGGCTCTGGTCAAAAGTAGTGAGTGCCTATGTATGGGAATAGGGTGCCATTTAAGATGCAGCAGTCAGACAGCTCTCCTCCTGCCTGTCAGAACTGTAGTGGTGGACATCTGTCCTCTCTGAGCCAAACTGACCACAACCACCATCACATTCATTTGATTCAACTCATCTCAATGTTTTATGAACAGATGGGGCACATTTTAAAAATAGACCTTTTACTTCTCAAACTGTAGCAACTGCATAATAATTTGCAGTGTGTGTGTGTGTGGTGTGTGTGTGGTGTGTGTGGAGAGAGAGACAGTAATGAGAAAGATGTACATCACTGTCCACTTTCCTTTGCACTCTCTCTCTCTCCCTCCTCCTCTCTCTCCCTCTCTCTCCCTCCCTCTTCTCTCTCTTCTGTCCCTCTCTGTCTCTGTCTCTCTCTCTTCTGTCCTCTCTCTCTGTCCTCTCTCTCTGTCGCCCTCTCTCTCTGTCCCCCTCTCTCTCTGTCCCCTCTTCTCTTTCTCTGTCCCCCTTCTCTCATTCTGATGCACGGGACACGAGAAGCAGAATCGAGAGGTCGGTCTCTCTTGTTCACGACAGAAGAGAGAGAAGGGAGGGGGCTACATTCGGGTCTGTCAGTAGGCTTGGAGAGGCGGGGTGAGGAGCGCGAGCAGGGTAGGGTCTCTCTTCTGGTGCCATCTGCGAAGAGCTCAGGGTGGGAAGAGAGAGAGGAGAGGAGTGAGGGGTAGAGAAGGGGGGCGACGGCTGAGGAAGACGACATGTCTGTCGCCTCGTGCTTCGATCCGTACCAGTATGAATCTCAGAGAGGGGCTGGATCATATGAGAGGAGATGGAGTACGAGGGGCTGACATGCATACTCTGTCGAGAAGAGACTATGCTATCGAACGGGGGGACGGCTGCGACCAGAGACGGAGATCGAGGGGAAGAGGGGGATCGTAGGAGAGAGGGACATACAAGAGAGGAAGAAAGGTGCAGGTTGTGGGCGCTCCGGCGTAAGAGAGAGGAGGCCCCCACAGAGGAGAGTGAGCACACCAGAGAGAGAACTGGAGGGGGGACAGACACAGTTCGTAGAGAGAGGGACAGCGAGAGAGAGGTCGGTGCGACTGTACGACGGCGAGTAGATGAGTGAGGCAGGGAGGGGAGGCGAGCAGGCTCGAAAGGAATACGTGGACGCAGGGTTGATGTACGATTTCTTTTTCATTCTTACTCGCTGTCTTCTCTCCTCTGCTCTCTCTGTCCCCTCACTGCTCTCCACTCTCAATGACTCTCGTCTCTCTCTCATACTGTTCGCTCTCTTGCTCAACTGCTGGTTACATCTCTCGTTTGAGCCTCGTTGTCCCTTCTCGTCACTCTGTCCTCGTCACTTCTGTCCTCGCTCACATCTGTCCTCTGTCCTCACTCTGTCTCCTCCTCCTCTGTCCCTCTCTTACTCTGTCCTCTCTCACTCTGTCCTCTCTATCTCTGTCAATTCAATTCATGTGACTTTATTTGACATGGCAAGTTCATTATTATTACATATCAAAGTATATATATCGAAAAATAAAATAAATATATATGTTATACAATATATATATATTTATTATAAAATATAATGGTGGGACCAACAGCAATAATAATAGTAGTAGTGGACATGGGAATTACTTATTAAACAACTTAAACAACAATATTAATCAGACAAAATACATTAAAGCAAGTAGTAGACAGTCTCAACATGATGAGAGACACATGACCTGGTATGAAAGACAAAACAAACAAGATGGGAAATATTATCACATTACTTTTGCACTTTCACTGGCTGTCCCTCCGGTTGTGGCAGGAGGACACATACTTGGCTGCCAAACTACATATTTTGGCTTTTCACCCAATAAATATTAGATTTCTTCTCTATTTTATAGTTTCAAATCTTTGTATTGAATTATAATTTTGGGAAAGAAATATTTCTCTTAGGTCTGAGTATTTGTCAAACAGTGTAATAGGAAGTGCATGCTCTGTCTTACTTCCGTGGAGCAGAGTGAGCACAGCTGTCCTCTTGGCAGCAGGTTTGTCTGTGACGCCGGTCTCTTGCCAGACTGTGCTACTGAGTCTGTACTAGTCAAGTTTTCCTCAGTTTCTATCAGCACGATGGTCGATAGTCTGCCACCAGTACTGTCTGTTAGAGGGCAAATAGCATTGAAGTTTCCTTGGTGGTGTTTCCATAGGTGATATATTTTTATTTTTCGGTTTGTGATGGATTCTTGGTTGGCCGGTTCTGCAGATTTTCTTGGCTCATGGGCTGTCCGCTAAGTGCTTCTATGGGGTTTTGGTTTGGGTTTTATGGTATTTGGACTTAGTTCACCGTTACTCTTGTCTGCTGTTACAGCTGGGATCTTGTCTTACTCTTGTCTTCCATCCTGTCCGTTCTCTTTATCATCTCTGTGTTTCTCGTCTAGTAGTCTCTCCTCTGTTTCTTTTCTACCTCTGGCTGTCTTTTCTCCTCTCCTTGCTGCTGACCCTCTTTGTCTTCCTTCTTCTCTGTCCGGCTCTCTTCTGGTTCTGTTATTCTTTCCCTGTGTTTCTCTCTCTGTCCCGTCCCTCTCGTCTCTTCTCGTCCTGCCTGTTTCTCTTTCTCCCTCCTCTCGTCTCTCTCTCTCCCTTTTCACTCTCTGTCCTCTTCTCCTCTCTCTCTCTCCTTCTCACTCTCCCTCCCTCTGTCCATCTTTATCTCTCTCTCTCTCTGTCCCTCTCTCTCTCGTCCTCTCTCTCGTCCTCTCTCTTCTCTCTCCCTCTCTCCCCTCTGTCTCTATTTACCTCTCTCTCTACCCTCTTCTCTCACCAGGGACAGCAGTAGCAAACCAAAGCTACATGAGTTGTCTTATTGTAAAAGATGAACAGCTGTGTGGCCATTAAAAATCCTGGCCTGGATATAATGGAATAGAATGTGATGGATTTATATGCTAGCAACAAAAAGCTTGTAAATAAGAAAATCTGAATTCTTCTAAACAGTTTATTAAAATTGACCTAATAGGACACAGTGTATGATAAGGCTTGCTGATAATCTACTGGGGAATATACTTCATGTTTTGATTAGCATAGATATTGATGTTGACGTCACATTGACAAAATGACTTTCTGATCAACAGCTAGGCTACATTCTTTTGCTTCCTTAACATTTCTCAATACTTTTTTTTTTGCTGGCAGGTTAGAAAGGTATGACCCTGTAAGTAAGCATTTCACTGTAAGGTCTACAGCTGTTAAACTTTCATTTGATTTGAGTAGTTTGGTGATTTGTCTGAAAAGTGCCAAATGTACTCTCTCATTCACACACACACACACACACACCACACACACACAACACACACACCACACACACACACACACACCCACACGACTCACACACACACACACACACAGGTCTAACGCTAATCACGCTAGGAGTGTTAGATAGGCGTATAACACAATGATCTGCACATTCAAACACTTCACTCCAGCATCCCTGAGAAGCATTCATACCTGGGGTGAAGTAGCTATGCTGGCTAACTGTGTGATATGGGGAGGACTATAAGTCTAGCCACGATGCCAGGGCCCCTCAACTTCAAGCATAGAGCCATGAAAACTGTTACATAAACAACAATACATGTTCTATAGTGTAACAGTGTGTGTGTGAGCGTGTGCTAGTACATCGGTCAGTTATTTGGCCCTGGCTGACATACCAACAGTTGTTGAAGAACAGAGAACAGGAACTCTAGTGACTCGGTGCTGTGGGTGGGTAGGGCTGGCTGATGGAGCCACAGTACAGTTACTGCGTCCCAAATGGCACCCTATTCCATTTATAGTGCACTACTTTCGACCAGGGCTCTGGTTACAATTAGTACACTATGTAGGGAATATGGTGCCATTTGGGACACAAACCAGTGTTTAGCGCCTGCTGGCAGGGAGTATTCTGTTCAGGCAGTGTTATGTTGTTCTGCCATTGTGAGGCTGACGTGACGGGCAGCAGAAGAGGCAGCGGAGGGCCCCCCCTGGTGCCTGTGGTGGGGACTCACTAGGGAGGGACGGTGGCACTGGAAGGCAGCTCTGAACAGGTTGTGTTCCGTAGGGAGAAAATGTTTTGAATAGGTGTGAAACAAGGAGGCACCACTTGATCTTGTCCAATAAGAATATAGATTTTTATTTTGCGTTGCGTGTTCTACTGAACAAGACCCATGCCTGCTGTTATACACCGGGGCCTCCTAGGGCCAGCACCAGGCTAGAGGACGTGGAGGTGGAGGAGTGCTTATCACCAGCCAACCCAGCCTGCTTGCAGCCACAGCTAGAGAAGAACGGGACCTGATTCGTGTAGAGTCTACAGCTCTGTCATATCCAACTCACTCAAGCTCCCTCTGTGACATCCCCTGGCCCCACACTGAGGGGAGAAAGCAGAACATGCTGCCAAAGGGAATAACAGGAGATTGTTTTGTTCAACATGGACAGCTAAGCGTTCGCCCTATCCGCCAAGATCTTGATAAAGCAGCCTGCCGCATCATCACAAACTTCCCCAGCTGGAAGCAAGGTGCTTGAGTCACATCCGTCAGGGGAAGAAAAGAGACAACACAACAGCAGCAAAGCAGAGGTCAGATCGTCGGTTCCAGTATTAGTTCAGAAGCCCCATGCATAATTGATTGTTGTTTGTGTCAATTGACAAATTAATCAGTCTGGTGGGACACAGATCCCTAGTGTCATAGGAGGTGTGGGGGGTAAGAGGAGATGGAGGGGAGAGTCAGCAGAGCAGGAAGTGAGTCTTAGTCCAGCTGACAGGAGGGAAGAGAGCCAGGCAGGTGGTACCTACAGGCACAGCACAGGGCACAGCAATGCCCCAAAGGCTGCTATCTGCAGCACAGGGCCTGCCATGTCATGCCTAGAGCAGAGTCCACCCACACAGAGCAGAGTCCACCCACCCACACAGAGCAGAGTCCACCCACCCACCCACACAGAGCAGAGTCCACCCACACAGAGCAGAGTCCACCCACACAGAGCAGAGTCCACCCACACAGAGCAGAGTCCACCCACACAGAGCAGAGTCCAGCCCCACAGAGCAGAGTCCAGCCCCACAGAGCAGAGACCAGCCCCACAGAGCAGAGTCCAACCACACGGTGCAGAGTCCAGCCCCAGTACCAGAGCACAAGGCCTGCAATGAAGCTTAAACAACCCCAGAGGCTACTGCTGGAGCTGGATCGAAGGGAGGCTTGGCTAATAGATCTGATCATGGCCCTACTAGTGCTCCTCCCTCCTCCCTCTCCTGTGCCTGTCTCACCACTAACCAGGAAACATGACTCTACAGCTCCTCCCTCTCCTCCTGGGCCTGTCTCACCACTAACCAGGAAACATGACTCTACAGCTCCTCCCTCTCCTCCTGGGCCTGGCTCACCACTAACCAGGGAACATGACTCTACAGCTCCTCCCTCTCCTTTCTGGCCTGGCTCACCACTAACCAGAAACGACTCAGAACATCAACCTATAGCTCCTCCCTCTCCTCCTGGGCCTGGTTCAACCACTAACCAGGAAACATGACTCTACAGCTCCTCCCTCCTCCCTCTCCTTGCCTGGCTCACACTAATCAGGAAACATGACTCTACAGCTCCTCCCTCTCCTTCTGTGCCTGTCTCACCACTAACCAGGAAACATTACTCTACAGCTCCTCCCTCTCCTTCTGGGCCTGGCTCACCACTAACCAGGAAACATGACTCTAAGCTCCTCCCTTCCCTTCTGGGCCTGGTTCACCACTAACCAGGAAACATGATCTACAGCTCCTCTCCCTCCCTCTCCTGTGCCTGGCTTCACCACTAATCAGGAAACATGACTCTACAGCTCCTCCCTCTCCTTCTGTGCCTGCTCACCACTAACCAGGAAACATGACTCTACAGCTCCTCCTCTCCCCCTGGGCCTGACTCACCACTAACCAGGAAACTGATGTTATAGCTCCTCCCTCTCCTCCTGGTCTGGCTCACCACTAACCAGGAACATGACTCTACAGCTCCTCCTCTCCTTCGGCCTGGCTCACCACTAACCAGGAACATGACTCTACAGCTCCTCCCTCTCCTTCTGCGGCCTGCTCACCACTAACCAGGAAACATGATGTTACAGCTCCTCCCTCTCCTCCTGGGTCTGGCTCACCACTAACCAGGAACATGACTCTACAGCTCCTCCCTCTCCTTCTGGGCCTGGCTCACCACTAACCAGGAACATGATGTTACAGCTCCTCCCTCTCTCCTGTGGGCCTGGCTCACCACTAACCAGGAAACATGACTCTACAGCTCCTCCCTCTCCTTCTGGCCTGGCTCACCACTAACCAGGAAACATGACTCTACACTCCTCCCTCTCCTTCTGGGCCTGGCTCACCACTAACCAGGAAAACATGATGTTACAGCCCTCCCTCTCCCCCTGGGCCTGGCTCACGACTAACCAGGAACATGATGTTACAGCTCCTCCCTCTCCCCCTGGGCCTGGCTCACGGACTAACCGAAACATGATGTTACAGCTCCTCCCTCTCCCCCTGGGCCTGGCTCACGACTAACCAGGAAACATGATGTTACAGCTCCTCCCTCTCCCCCTGGGCCTGGCTCACGACTAACCAGGAAACATGACTCTACAGCTCCTCCCTCTCCCCCTGGGCCTTGCTCACCACTAACCAGGAAACATGATGTTACAGCTCCTCCCTCTCCCCCTGGCCTTGCTCACCACTAACCAGGAAACATGATGTTACAGCTCCTCCCTCTCCCCTGGGCCTGGCTCACGACTAACCAGGAAACATGACTCTTACAGCTCCTCCCTCTTCCCTGGTCTGGGCTCACGACTAACCAGGAAACATGATGTTCACAGCTCCTCCCTCTCCCCCCTGGGCCTGGCTCACGACTAACCAGGAAACATGATGTACAGCTCCTCCCTCTCCCCCTGGGCCTGCTCACGACTAAACCAGGAAACATGATGGTTACAGCTCCTCCCCCTCTCCTCCTGGGTCTGGCTCACGACTACCAGGAAACATGTTACAGCTCCTCCCTCTCCCCCTGGGCCTGGCTCACGGACTAACCAGGAAACATGATGTTACAGCTCCTCCCTCTCCTCCTGGGCCTGCTCACGACTAACCAGGAAACATGATGTTACAGCTCCTCCCTCTCCCCCTGGGCCCTGGCTCACGACTAACCAGGAAACATGATGTTACAGCTCCTCCCTCTCCTCCTGGGTCTGGCTCACCACTAACCAGGAAACATGATGTTACAGCTCCTCCCTCTCCCCCTGGGCCTTGCTCACCACTAACCAGGAAACATGATGTTACACTCCTCCCTCTCCTCCTGGGTCTGGCTTACTGAGGCTCTACCTGAAAACTCCTGCCTGGATGGGCCGGGAACAAATCACCTGAACATCTAATTCCACCGAGGCCTCAACGGCAATGTGCTGCAGGGCATTATGGGGGGGGGGGGGGGAGAAGAGAGAGAGAGGAGAGAGAGAGAGAGAGAGAGGAGAGAGAGACGAGACGAGAACGAGATGAGGAGAAAGAGAGAGAGAGAGAGAGAGAGAGAGAGAGAGAGAGAGAGAGAGAGAGAGGAAGACTAACAAAATATATAAAATACAATAATAAACCTAGATAAGAATAAGTTAGAACATTTATTTTAAACATTTCCTATTCAATATTGACTGTAGTACAGTGAGTATTCTTGAGGGCGAAATCTGTTGTTTGACATTGACGGCTAGCGTGAGTAACTCAGAGACTAGCATGACTGGGGCCTGACAATCATTGACCCATTGAGGAGCAGAGTAATCCCTGAGGCTGAGGAGAATGCTAAACAGGAAGCCGCAGCCCCATCTTCAGATCCAGGGACTAAGTGTGCACACACTCATGCATACACTATTGTGAAATAGCTGACTGATGCTTTTCCACTCAGCATAAAGTCACTTTGAAACCTGAAAAGGCATATGGTCATTTTAACTGCATCAAATCAAGCTTTATTTATACAGCACATTTCAGAAATAGAATGCAACGCAATGTGCTTCACAGGAAAAAACTATGAAAATAAAAGCTGAAATATTTACTACACAACAAACATAAAATAAAATCCAAAAGAATGACACAAACTGAACGATTAAAACCACCCTAAGGAAAAGCAAAGCTAAAAAGATATGTTTTAAGATCTCTTTTATATATGTCCACAGTTTCGGCCCCCCTCAGGTTCTCTGGCAGGCTATTCCAGAGGCTGGGGGCATAATAACTAAAGGCCTCTCAGAAGAATCTTAAAATGATTTCTAAAACTCACAGGCAGCCAGTGCAGAGACCTTAACACTGGTGTAATATGTGCTCACCATCTGGTCTTGGTCAGTACCCGTGTTGTAGCATTCTGTATGTTTTGCAGTTGACCAATGGCTTTCTTTGTTAGACCAGACAGGAGAGCATTACAGTAGTCAAGCCTGCTTGTAATAAAAGCATGGATGAGTCTCTCTGTATCAGCCTGAGAGAGAAACGGCTGCACCTTGGCAATGTTCCTCAGGTGGTTAAAAAGCTATTTTGTTCACATTCCTAATGTGTGATTCGAAATTTAGTTCAGAATCTAAAATAACACCTAGGTTTTTTTACCTAGTGTTTTATCTTTATTGCCTGTGAATTCAAATGTGCAGCAGATTCTCTCTCTGTGCTTTGGCTCCAGCAATAAGTACCTCGGCCTTGTCTTGATTTATTTGGAGGAAGTTGTATAATAATATAATATATATAATATAATAATTTATCCGTGAGCTGCTCTGAGTCCTCTCTCTGCTCAGCCTCTTGCCTGGTGTCTGTTAGTAACGTTAAAGCACCAGTGATCCGTTCTGAGACCCAACTGATCAGCATCTTGCCTGGTGTCTGTTAGTAACGTTAAAGCACCAGTGATCCGTTCTGAGACCCAACTGATCAGCATCTTGCCTGGTGTCTGTTAGTAACATTACAATACCGGTGATCTGTTCTGAGACTCAACTGATCAGCATCTTATCCTGGTGTTGTAGTAACATTACAATACCGGTGATCTGTTCTGAGACTCAACTGATCAGCATCTTGCCTGGTGTCTGTTAGTAACATTACAATACCGGTGATCCGTTCTGAGACCCTACTGATCAGCATCTTGCCTGGTGTCTGTTAGTAACATTACAATACCGGTGATCTGTTCTGAGACCCAACTGATCAGCCTCTTGCCTGGTGTCTGTTAATAACATTACAATACCGTTGATCTGTTCTGAGACCCTGATCAGGAAATACTGAGGTGAGGCCTCAACATGAAGGCTGACACAGAAGTGCTAACCAGGTCAATATTTCCAAATATAATTTGGTCTCAGTTACTTGTGTGTGACAAATGTAGGAGTAAATCCGTTATGCTCACAGAATACCAATGCACTCATCTCCTTTACTTACTGTATAACCTACGTTTTATGTACACAAATGTTACTTTGAGAAGACAGTCGTCCTGTAATGTGACCCCTCATCCATCTGTTGTGGGTTAAAGGGGAATTTTACACCAAATAAATGTTCATGTGTATTTCTAGTCTCCAAATATCATAATTTACTGTACGGTTGCATCATAGCTATCGAAACACCCCGTCTGTAAAAAAAGGTTGCATAGCCTCGTCAAATCATCATACAAGACTTTGCACTTCGAACCTGCCCTTCTATGCCAGTGATTCTCAGAAAGCTGCACACTCTAGCTGACTCCACCTCTTGCTAGTAGTTAAAATGATCTTCTATGTTTAGTAGAGCCCATGCCCGCGACGTTCAGGCCATACCATTGCTTCTGTCCGAAAACCAAAGTTTGAAATAACTGCATTAGTAAATCCATTCGCTGCTCCTCACTATGTCACCCGCTCCCTGCAGGCTGCATGTGCTCTGTGTGTGTGAACAATGGCTCCGCTTGGGGTGCTCAATGACGAGACATGAGAACACGGCTGTAAGCTACTTTTCATCACTTTAAACTATGACAAAACTCAACGAACATTATTTTCTGTGAAATAATCTCTCCTGTGTTATATAACCCAGTGCCACCGACGCAGGCCGCTCCCGAGGACTGTGGGCTCTCATTCTCCGAGGTCGACGTAAGTAAGATATTTAAGCATGTTAACCCTCGCAGTGCTGCCAGCCCAGATGGAATCCCTAGCCGCGTCCTCAGAGCATGTGCAGACCAGCTGGCTGGAGTGTTTTTCAGACATATCCCAGTCTGCTGTCCCCACATGCTTCAAGATGTCCACCATTGTTTCTGTACCCAAGAAAGCTAAGGTAACTGAACTAAATTACTATCACCCCGTAGTACTCACTTCTGTCATCATGAAGTGT
The DNA here is from genome assembly GCF_002910315.2 of Salvelinus sp. IW2-2015. Classification (NCBI taxonomy): domain Eukaryota; kingdom Metazoa; phylum Chordata; class Actinopteri; order Salmoniformes; family Salmonidae; genus Salvelinus; species Salvelinus sp. IW2-2015. Next base: position 189,024 of record NW_019942976.1, on the reverse strand, counting down.
TTTGAAAGTCTAGTTAAGGATCATATCACCTCCACCCTCCCTGACACCTTAGACCCACTTCAATTTGCATACCGTCCAAATAGATCCACAGATGATGCAATCGCCATTGCACTGCACACTGCCCTAACCCATCTGGACAAAAGGAATACCTATGTAAGAATGCTGTTCATTGACTACAGCTCAGCCTTCAACACCATAGTACCCTCCAAGATCTTCATTAACCTCTCTTGGGGACGTGAGATGTTAGCATCCCACCTCTTCAACAGCTAGTGAAACTGCTGGGCGCCAAATTCAAATACAGAAATACTCATTATAAAAATTCAGAAAACAAAACATAGGTTTAAAGATTAACTTCTTGTGAATCAAACCACGGTGTCAGATTTAAAAAATGCTTTACGGCGAAAGCATACCTTACGATTATTTGAGAACATAGCCCA